>NW_027332421.1:176696-209657 GCF_000442705.2 Elaeis guineensis
TTCTATCCTCTGGCAAGTTGCGACAACGGACACCGCTCCACTCCCCGTGGCAGACTCCACGTGGCACGCTTCGGTGATAGCACGAGTCTACTCCACTACTCTTCGCAACAAACTCTGTCTGACCCTGGGTAGCCCACTGCCAGACGGTTACAGATGTCGCTATCAGTTTGCTGCCCCCTCCACCTATAAAAGGGGACCCCAGATACGTTATTCTCTAAGCTCTTATTTTTTACCCAGAAACTCTGCTAAAATTTTTATTCGAGCACTCCATTCTTGTTGAGGCAGAGAACTGACTTGAGCATCGGAGGATCTTACCGGAGCAATCCTACCTCCAGTTTAGACTTCTTTTACAGGTCTCGACGGCGATCGTGACCCCCGTAACTCCAGCTTCTCCGACACAGGCGAATTTTTGCACCAACAGTAGTTAAATTTATATTTTTGATTAAGGTGTTCCTCATGGCCATCCGATCATAAGAACAAAGTAAGATTTTAAGACCCTCTCTTCCCATTCAACGAGGTGTTCTTATGACATGTAGGGGTGTCGTGCATTCATCCTTAATCAGAAATCAAAACTTACTTTTTTGCAAAATCCTAGATCCTGAAACCTTAGAATTTATTTTACATATTTTATTTATGAACTCAAACTTAATTAATGAATTAAGTTTACGAAATTAATTTGATCTAAAATTGAGAATTTCAGATCTAAGTCATTTTCATAAAATTGGGTTTGGACTTGGGTAGCTCAATTAGGTCTAGCAGTTGATCAAACCGAATCAAGAGTTGATTAGGTGGGATCATGAAAGCTAATAATTGACTAGCCTAATAGGATTATGTCTGGTCAAGGTTGAATCACATTTAGATGTGACTTGATCAAGTTAAGACCTAATTTGGCTCAGTGGTTAGAGCCTGGATTGTAAGCTAACCCAATTAGTTCTGGTTTGATAATTTGGTATTTAAGGTAAGTTGGGCAGATGCGACTGACTGATTTTAATTGGGAGCTACTCGACTCGAATGCATTCTTGTCGAGTTAATGGCATATCCCTCCCACCGATCTCACTTACCTGGCCATATATGTTGACTTAGTTCTGATTTGAGGTGGCTAACAATTCAAGCTGACCCATGCCACTAGGTTAGTCATAATTGTTATGACTATTCAAGTCAAGTTTAAAGAGACCTAAATCAAATCTTCCTAAGAAAATATTAAGTCTAGGTTTTTCACCATTGTGGATGTGCGGGTCCTTTCCGGGGTTGATTATTCTCGACTGGTTACAGTGGCTCAATTGCACCAGGAAGATGCAACAATATTCATTAGGCATTGGATGCTACGAATTAGAGGATGGGTTGGGCTTAATATTTCGGATACAGTGAGGGATCCAATCAAGAATCTAGTTCGTGCAATGGTGGGTCTGACTTAACTAAGGATTAGAGCAATATTCTGGATATGGTGAGCTTCATGAATTAGAAATCAAGTTTTGGGTGCACCATGATTAGAGAATCATTGGACAAGAGTTATCCACTCATCGATTGACCCATCATCAATAACTGTTAGGTGAGGTGGTGAGCCAGTCAGTGAGACCGCACCACCCACTAAAATCATTGATCACGGAGATTTTTACATCTCTACCAAGGGAGTGTAGGGATCTGAGAAAATAATGGAAGCCTAATTTATTTAAAAATAAAACTCCTAAATAAATTGGTTAAGTCTAATTACAAAATCTAACTAGAAACTTTCGACTCTCTATAGGAAACATGTCTGCCTCCAACCCCCTGACCAAAATACTAGACACCCACAGATTGACTGGACCCAATTTCAAAGACTGGTTGAGGAACTACAAAATTATTCTAGGTTTCAAAAAATAGACTCATGTCTTGGACCAGGACCCACCTGCCATGCCAGCACGTTCGACTGCTGAACAGAGAGCATCTCTGGAAAAGTGGATGGATGATGATAACAAAGCAAGGTACTATATGTTGGGTGCAATGTCTGATGACTTGCAGCACCAACATGAAAGTATTTTGACTACCGGCCAAATGTTGGCTCACTTACAAGAGTTGTTTAGTGAACAGAGTCGCGTGGCTAAGTATCAAGTCTGTCAAAGACTTTTTAAGGCCAAGATGCGTGATGGACAGTCAGTCCAAGATTATTATTTGACAATGATCAAGGATCTTGAGGAGCTTGAGAAGCTCGATATCATCTTAGACAAAGATTTTTAGATTAATGTGATCTTCAGTCCTTGTCTGATACATATGGTCAGTTCATCATGAACTTCCATATGCATAAGATACAGTGTATCTTGGTCGAGTTAATGAATATGCTGGTTACGGCTGAGCGTTCTTTGAAGGGTTCAAAAGGCTTAGTTCTTACTGTAGAGCGGACTTCTTCCAAAAGAAATCTTTTGGAAAGAAAAAGAAGTTTGCAAAGAAGCAGAAGGTGGATGGCAAGAAGAAGAAGACAGAACCGAAGAAGAAGACTACTGATAAGGGAAAATATTTCTATTGCCAATCAGACGGCCATTGGAAGCGAAACTGTCCTTAGTACCTGGCCATCCTAAAGAACAAGAAGGATGGTCCTTCTGGAGGTATGCTCATTTTAGAATCTAACCTTACGATTTCTTCTGTATCCAGTTGGGTGCTTGACTCTGGTTCTAGTGCTCATTTGTGCACTTCTATGCAGGGTCTTGAGGAGAGCAGGAGGCTGAGGGATGGGGAGATGATCCTACATATCGAAAATGGAGCAAGAGTTGCTGCTGTGGTCATGAAAATCTATCCTCTGTAATTATCATTAGGATTAGATTTAGTTTTAAAAGATTATTATTATGTGCCTGCAATAAGCAGAAATTTGATTTCTATTTCATGTTTAGCACAAGAAGGCTATGTGATTAGCTTTCATAAGGATCATTGTAACATATTTTATGAAAATAATAAAGTTGCAGATGGTTTTCTTATTAACGATCTCTATCAGCTACATATTGATGTATCTGTATTTAATATCGAGCAAAATGTGAATGCCATAGAAATTAAAAGCCTAGAGATAGTCTAAATAATAGATATCTGTGGCACCTAAGGCTAGATCATATAGCGAAAGATAGGGTTAACAAATTAGAGAAATTCGGTTATTGAGTCCGTTGACTTCTGAGTCATATCCATTTGTGAATCATGCCTTTAAGGTAAAATGACCAAGCTTCCTTTTGTGGGACATGGGAAAAGGGCCACAAACCTACTTGCCCTAGTACATACGGATGTGTGCGGCCCATTTGATGTGCCGGCTAGAGGCAACTATGTCTACTTTATTACCTTTACCGATGATATATCTAGGTATGGGTATGTGTTTCTAATGAAACATAAGTCTGAAGCCTTTGAAAGGTTCAAAGAATTCAGACATGAGGTAGAAAAATAAACAAAAAAACTCATTAAGGTTCTTCAATCAGATCGAAGAGGTGAATATCTTAGTCGGGAGTTCCTAGACTATCTTAAGGACAATGGTATAGTCTCTCAATGGACTCCATCTGGAATGCCACAACTCAACGAGATTTCAGAATAGAGAAATCGACCCTATTAGATATGATCCATTTCATGATGAGCTTCACGGATCTTCTTAAATTTCTTTGGGATATTGTATTATGACAGCAATTTATGTATTGAATAGGGTTCCCCTAAAACCATTCCTACCACACCATATGAGATATGGCATGGTAAGAAACCAAGTCTGAATCATCTCAGAATTTAGGGTTGTCTAGCTCATGTTAAGAGACAGTAGACGGATAAGTTAGAGTTCAGATTTTTAGAGCTCGATTCATAGGATATCCTAAAGAGTCATTAGGATACTATTTTTATATTCTGGAAGATCACAATGTGATTGTGAGTCAAAATGCTATTTTTCTTGAAAAATAGTTTATTCAAGATGGTGGCATCAGAAGAATAATTAAGCTCAAGGAGAATGTCTCCTAACAGCAACGAGCTAAAGAACCTAAGAAATCCAATCAATTAGAACCAGTCCTAAACAACCTCTTCTACCTTGTAGATCGACTAGAATTTTCCATCCTCTTGAAAGGTACTTAGGTACTACACAAGAGGATGTAGAGAAAATATTTTTCATGAGAAATGGGGTTCATGGTGATGATCCCAAGACCTATGACGAGGCGATATCAGATATCGACTCTGAGAAATGGTTAGAGGAATGAGATTAGAAATTGACTCGATGCACTCAAACCAAGTCTGGACCTTGGTAGATCCACCTGAAGGTATTGTACCTATTAGGTGTAAATGGATCTTCAAGAGAAAGATAGGTGCAGATGGAATGTGGAGACATTCAAGGCTAGGCTTGTAGTGAAAGGTTATAGTCAGCGCGAAGGCATTGACTATCAGGATACCTTCTCGCCCGTAGCCATGCTAAAATCCATCCGCACATTGCTTGCTGTTGCAGTCTATTTCGATTATGAAATATGGCAGATGGACGTGAAAACGACATTCTTAAATGGACATCTTGAGGAAGATATCTATATAGAACAACCACTTGGTTTCACATCCAATGATGATGATCACAAGGTCTGCAAGCTGCAAAGGTCCATTTATGGACTTAAGTAAGCATCTCAGAGCTGGAATACTCATTTCAATGATATGATCAAAATATTTGATTTCATCAAGAACGAGGAGGAACATGTGTGTTCAAAAAGGTTAGTGGGAGCGTAGTTGTCTTCCTCGTATTGTACGTAGATGACATCCTCCTAATTAGGAATGACATTCCCATGTTGACCTCAGTCAAAGTATGGTTGTCTAAGGAGTTCTCTATGAAAGATATAGGAGAGGCATCCTTTATACTGGGTATTAAGGTCTATAGAGATAGACCAAATAGGATGCTCGGACTTTTACAGAAGATGTACATAGAGGAGGTGCTAAAAAGGTTTAACATGAAAAACTCTAAAAGAGGTTTATTATCTTTTAGACATGGCATTCATCTCTCCAAGAAGATGTGCCCTAGCACACCTGAGGAGATTGAACGCATGAGCAAGATCCTTTATGCTTCGGCAATAGGGAGCCTCATGTATGCCATGCTATGTACACGACCTGATATAGCCCATGCTGTGAGTGTCACAAACAAATATCAGTCGAATCCAGGCGAAGAGCACTGGACTTCTGTGAAATGTATCCTTAAGTACTTGAGAAGGACTAAGGATATGTTTCAGTCTTTGGGAATGGAGAACTCCAGATTCAGGGATATAAAGACTCAGACTTTATGTCTGATATAGATGATCGAAAGTTGACATCTGAGAGTCTGTTCATTTACAATGGTGGTACAGTCAGCTGGAAGAGTTTAAGCAGACGGTGATTGCTGATTCCACCATGGAGGCAGAGTACATTGCTGCATCAGAAGAAGCGAAGGAGGCATTTTGGTATAAGAAGTTTGCCGCAGAGCTTGGAGTGATGTCATCGGATGTCATACCTCTTTACTACGATAATAATGGTGCCATAGCCCTAGCTAAGGAGCCAAGGTCTCACCAGAAGTCCAAGCACATCGAGTGGTGATTCCATTTGATTCGTGATTATCTCGAAAAGGGTTATATCGAGATCAAAAGAGTCGACTCCACAGACAATGAGGCAGACCCGTTGACTAAGCATTGGGCCAGCAAAAGATCGAAGCCCACCTTGAGAAGATGAGACTTAGATATGTAGCCAATTGGTATTAGGTCAAGTGGGAGTTTGTTAGATGTGTGCCCTAGATGCCAGATTGGATGACACATTCCTATACAAATTTAAGGACAAATTTATAATTTTGACTATAAATCAATAAATGGGTTATTCTTCTATCACATTGTGTACATTGTGTCTGTGATACATCTTTTGAGTTAGTAGGAATGTCAATTCATATTTTCAAGAGTAAAAAATTTAAGGCATGAATTTACATAACTAACTCATAAACAGCTCCTGACCATAGGATCATCACGAGGATGGTGATCGATCTGAAAGATTGATGTACGATCACTTTCCTAGGATAGATGTGTCTTGAGTCTATGGTATGGAGATATCGGAGCAAGAGTATAGGTATTCGTTGAGAACGAGAGTACTGAGCGTGACCACCTCGAGTAGTCATAAGGAAGTCTACCTTCTCGTCGATAACTCGCTCGATGCTGCAGTTGTGTGTCTAGTTCTTTGACCTGAGGTGCATCGACAGTTCACCTTGAGTGTGTTATAGTTTGACTACATCATAACTTGATCTCCTAGCCATTCAAAACCCTGAGGTGTATGTTGGCTGTAGCATATTCATTGTAAGAACTAGGTCGCACCAAGATGGGATCTATCAACCTTGGTAGATGAGAGGAGTAGTCCTATGATGATCGAAGGATCGAGTCCTTAAGCCCATGGCCATGGCAGAGTGAAATAATGGAAAAAAAGTTTTTCATTGGGGTTTCACATCAGACTCGGATCGATCGATTGATTCATATGACTGATGTTGGGTTTGACGAGTTCACCTTAATCCTAAATTAGTCGAACTCATGATAGAGGAACTCAATCACATAGGTAGCTGCATCGAGAAGTTCATCTTCAATTCTGATGGGTTACCACCATATACTGCTAGGTGTCACTGGTGAATTTTGGGAATAATTAGAATGATCTTGATGATCGATCATTCTAATTGTCTGAATCAGAAGAGTTCTGGTCCATCAAAAGGAGTTTCGATGATATCGATGATGAGATCATGACATATCTCATTACCATGTGGAATTGAACCTAACTGAGTCACACAAACAAGGGTTAGGGTCTGGATGTCATTAATTGGGCTAATCCAATTGATTTGGATAAGATCCAATTAGGTTTAAGAAAATCATGCTAGCACACGATTAAGCCTCACTTTCTCCTCGTGTAATCTTTTCTATCTCTACTGAGCCAAATGTGATTTGACTCATCCAGAAAACTTGAGAAGATTTCTCTCAGTCTAAATGAAACTTGTCCAGCTCAGAAAAGGCTTATCTTAATTCATGAGATGAATTTAAGATAAGCACCTGCTAATTCCTGTCATCTGCCAATTTCATTTTAGGACATTTGTCAAAAGTTGACATATGGATCTTAAATTAAAGGCCACTTGGCAAGAGCTTATTGGAGAATTTTTATGGAGCCAAATCATATCAAATTGGGTGCCATAATCAGATTATGGTATGAGCCCAATTGGATTAAGTGAGTGCCCCAAGTGGATAAGGTTGGAGAGTCTTGATAAGATTGGACTCTTTGGCACCAATCTCTCTTTGTCCTTATCCAGTGTTGGTGCCAACTTTGAGATAGAGGCTTGGGTTCTTATCTGATGTGATCAAATGACATCAAGCAACTAATCAAAATTTTTTCAAAATTTATTAAAATTTTTTGATTGGTTGAATGATGTGGCACTGCACAGCATACAGGGTCTATATAAATCCTTCTGCGCCTAGGGTTAAAGGAAGAAGTTGTTTTATGCACCAAACCCTATAGCTGCCACCCCTCCCTTCTTCTCCATATCCTCCCTGCTCTCCTACCTTCCCTCTTCACGTCCAACGAGTTGGACATTCATCTGGTGCAAGGAAAAGGTGTGGTGACATCTGGAACAGGAAGGTTGTAGGACATCTTCGACAGGCTGCTGCTCCAACTTCAGAAGAAGTTCTGAAGTACTTCAAAATCAGATAGAGATCTAATTTTTGGAGCATAGATTCATGAGGAGAAGATGTTCTATGTTCTGCCTGAGTGGATACTGGTAGAAGCCAGGCGCTTGCGTAGCTACATCAGAACCTCAGACTGTGCTGAGATCATCTATAGGATAATCAGATTACCCTTGAGATATGTCTATACTTCTCATACTTTTAGATTTAATTTTAGATTTTAAATATCAGATAATAAAATTAGATCTAACAGACATTAGATCTGAAATAGCATAGGATAAAATTTTTAAATTATTCCACCCCAGATTTGATGAAATCTGGAAGATCCTACAAAGGAAAAAGGCGATTTTTCCTTCAGTGAGTGGATACCTGCAAGATTTGGGTGAAAATCACTGGAAGGTCATCCTTAAGTATTTGAGAAATACTAAGGACCAGTGACTCGATTATATAGAATCTGACTTAAAACTTATAGAGTATGACTTCAATTTTTAGTTGGACATAATAATAGCAAGAATGTGTTAGAATACATTCTTATCCTAAATAATAGAGCAATCTGCTGAAAAAAATTCAAGCAAAAAGATATAGTCAATTCAATTTGCGAGGCAGAATGCATTGCAGCATCTGATGTTTGCAAGGAAGCTATGTGATTGTAGAAGTTTATTGGCAAGCTAGGAGTGGCACCTTCCGATGATGGTCCTGCTGTATTGTACAGCATCGAAGTCATAGCTCATGCCTTGAAGCTGAAGTTTCATTAGCTTACCAAGTATTTTGCATCGCTACCACCTTATTCAAAAATCTGTTGAGGGACGTCAAACTTTAGAAGATCAATAGAAAGAAAAATTTGACCAACCCATTTACTAAAGCCTCCATATTTAGTTCTGAGATGATAAATTGAAGATGGATATATGATACTATACTGATTGACTTTAGTCTAAGTAGGAGTAGTTAGAAATATATCATAAAATCAATCATTTGATGATTGTGCTAATTATAAATGTATATGAATTGATAAATAATAAAAGTTATTTGATCTTTTTCATCATAAAGTTACATCTTCTAACAAACTCTCATATTGTGATGAAGTCTTTAGGACTATTTTGATCGATAAAGAAGGATTTATCGTATAGTTCTTAAACTGGTTCACGACCAAATGATATACTATTACTAGGATGATAGGGATATCAAGTATAGGTCATTATGTACCACATACGTTGGTTGTCCTCATAACCAAATAGTATGAAAATACTGGTATGGCATACAAGTGAGATGTAGGAGTACATCTTATTGAATGTGACCAACTACGGAGTACTCTGCTGTCAAGAGTAGTTCGCGAAGGGTATGGGTATAAGTGTTCTTCCAACTTGAGATCATCACAGTGACTTGCAAGCAACTTACTATACTTTGGTATAAGACTATCTGAATTTATAATTCAGTAACGAAAGATTATTTGATGCAGTCAAGTACTTATCAAGTCAGTGTGTGAGTCAAGGTGGGATTGACCCCTCCGAATTAATAGGAGTTAATGTATCAATGTATTTCAATTTAGCAAAATCTGAATCCGAATAATCCATGTGATGGATTTAAAAAATTAAAATATAATATGGATGACTTATCTAGGATTGACAGTTAAATTTTAGATCATCCTCGAGTATTAGGGTCAATGGGATGAATTATACGATAACCATACGTCAGTAGGTTCTTGAATGTTGCTTCGCCATCATTTGATCTATCCGGACATCAGATTTTATTGCTAGATGTTACATCGATTGATTCAAAAATTTATTTTTATGCTATCAGCTTAGGTTCGAACCTACAGGATCACACTCAAAAAAAATTTCTGATTGATCATGTGGCTGATCAATGATTGAGAATCATTCAAGGACTTAATCATCAATTTGGTTGATGGTTAACCTTATACAAAAGTTACAATAAACTTATTCACTAAATGTTAATAAATTAATAGATGATTAATTAGCAATTATATTGCTAATTAGTTTATTTTATTAAACAAAAAGGATTAAATAAAATCTAATTGAATTAGATTCAATTAGGTTTGACCCGATTAGGTTATGAGATGACCTAATTGCTAAAAGAGAATTATCCCTGATTTGATCAGAACTTTAGTTCAATCAATTTTTAATTTGATTAAAATTTGATTAAAAAATTATGAACTTAATTAAATTAGATTTTACCTATTTATTTAGGTTAAACCAGATATGATTTAATTTAGATTCAAATAAGAAAACTAAGAGTCCATATTGTATTGGACTCTTCACCCTTGCGCCTCCTATATTGAATGGCACCTTTCTCTACATAGAAAATTGTTTTGTGTGAGCTTTTTTCATGAAAAAGAGATCCTTCCCTTCTGTATCTCACATCCAAATTTGGATATGTACTAGTTTTAAATGATATGTTAAACTTAGATTTGAATTGGATACCATATAGATAATGTTTGACATTATCTATAAAACCTTGTTGCCAACTTATTTTTTTCTCCTTATGTGTGTGATATTTTAAGGAGCTTTTCCTCATAAAAAATTAGATGGAGAATTGATTTACTGTAAAAAATTACAGGATGGGGTGTCCCATATTTTTTTGGGCATGTTTTGGTGTGAATAGAATAGAGGAGGCAACATCTTGTAAGAGTCCATGATCTCTAGGACTCTTCACCCTTATTTCTTACATGCCAATAAAAAGGAGTTTTTATTTTTGTTTTGAGTGTGTAAGATAGAAGAGAGAAGGCTCTTCATGTTTAGGAGCTTGGGGTGTGAGTTCTTGGCATGCAAAAATAGAGGAGGATCCTCTTCTCTTAGGGTGTGCGCAAAACCTAGTCTTCTAGGGTTTCTACCTCAAGGTTTAAAAAGAGAGAAAAAATAAGAAAAAAATTATTTTCTTCTCCATCTTTTTCTTACCTCTTCATCTCCTTCAGAAGTCAATCTTCAATCTTTGAAAAAGTTTCAAAAATTTAAAAAAAAAATCCAGATTAGCCAAGGAGAAGGTCTTCACGTGAGCTAGCACTCTCGAGAAGATTGATCAGATCGAAACTTCGAGTGGACTTTCTGTAGAGGCTGGATATGTGTGTGACTATGAGCAACTAGCAAAGATCATCTTTACCATATCTCTCAGCAGTGATGATCATTGATCCATGCTCAGGTATCAAGTTCTGAACTCAGATAGGTGTAGATTTGATCTACCGCTTACACCCATGCATGTAGATTTTATCGTCTGAATTTTTTTAGATTTTATATGCAATATATCATGTCATTGATCCTAGAGTAGGTTGATTTGATGATTAGATCATGTCATAGATCCTATAGTAGATTGATTTGATAATTAGATCATATGTATGTTAGATTAATATAATTAATCTAGTTGTCTTCCACTATAATTTATTCAAAAAGATTTTGAAATACACGCATGAAATTATCTATATTTTTTAACACTGCCATCTAGTCGAGACTCATGATAAAGAGACTGAATCACATATGAACTGCACCTTAAGATTTTTTTTTTATTCTACTGGATTGCCACTATATACTGCTAGGTGTCACTGGTGGATGGTGATGAAAGAAAAGTACCCTATAAGCCTATCGCAAGTGTGTTGCGATGGGACTTTTTTTACAATTTTTCAACTCATGAAATAATATTTATTATTATTTGAGATATTGATTCATCATATTAGCTGGATCTTATTATGTCTAAGATTATGATTAATCTTAAAGATTAGGATAATGATTTTAGAAGACATGAATTGGTCATGCTAATGAGACCTAAAATCTTAAAATCTTAATATTAAATATTTTTTATTGTAGGAGCATTGAGTTGGGGATCAATGTTCTGAATAGACTGGTACATCCTATGTATGCTCAATAGAGAGGGTGGCAAATCTCACTAGCCACTTGTGTGAGATACTAATATAAGGATGTGGATGCTCATTTGAGAAATGAGTCCACTGAATTGACTCAATAAAAGAGAACATCTTATGGAAGTCTTATTTGCATGTCAAAGATGGTTCTCTAAGTGGGAGTTGTGCAAGTGATCCTTAGACCTGAGACTATCATGGAATCTTGTGCACATGAATGCATATTTTGGTTCATACCTAGGCATGGCACTAAGACATGTACGGGATGTTCTGGGTATGGAGTGTGCATAGAGATTGTGAGTAGGTCAACATGGAATCAATCACTCCTAATAAGAGGAGATCGCATCCTATGTATTCTCAATCTTAAATGACTCGAGAAAATTCTTTTGGTCCAAAGTAGGAAGAAGATTAGAAAGAGTTTCTAAGTTTCTTCATTGGAGTCATCATTGGTTAATTAAAAATTGATATGAATATGTATTTGAGTTTGACATGATTCCATACTCATGAACATATTTCGGGTGCAAGGATGATCGAAGGATTGAATTGCATGGTAATTTGCCACTGAAGGATAGATTTGGTATTTTCACCAAATTCTATATCTTTTGGATAGTTATGATATATTGTTAGACATCAATCTTGACTTGTAGATTTTTGACCAAATTAAAGAGTTTAATTCGATTGCCAATTAGAAATGATTCTAATTATTGAGCTCGAGTTAGCTCGATTGGATCTAAATCAATTAGATTGAAATTTAATCAAATTTGGTCAACTTATACCAAGACCTACTATCAGCTAGATGTAGAAACCAATGGGTCACACACATATAGAAATTGACCAAGGACCCTTTTGAAAAAGGTTGATTAGAATTTTGGATTCAATCAGGGTTCCAATAAGCATGCTAACACTTTTGGAAACCCTTGCTCCTTTGGATACCAATTTGGTCCCATCCTTTGCTAATTAGCTAGCCCAATTTGGTAGACATTTGGGTTAGGTCATGGTACCTAGAAGCAGCCCAAATTGGGGTACCACATCCCATGTTAATGCCAAATATGAAGAGTCCAAGTTGTGGTGGACTCTTGGTGTAAAACAGGTTCTGCCTACAAGTGTTGGCATGGGCAAAAGAAAAAATTTATTTTTTTATGGGATTAAATTATGTGTGATAGCTCACATCACCCTCCATCCTCTGATCCACATCTTAAAGTATGAGATATATTTTTTTTGGAATTTATGGGGTAGAGAAAAAATTGGAAAAAGAAGGATGTCTCGCGCATGTGCACAAAAGCATCGTGTATCTCCATGATTTGGAGAGTCCTTATCCTAATTAAATACTTTTAGATTAGATTAGTTTTTGGTTATGACATTTTACACTTTATTATATATTTTTGATAATTTTTTTGAAATTTTTCCAGACTTATCTGGATGCCAAACGGATGCCATAAGTCGGTCCTGATGCCTGCGCACACGGTGATCAGCACTCACGTGAAGAGGTGCGAGGATAGTATCCTTCTATGAGAATTTTATCATTATTTTTGATTTTATGGAATTTGTATTGAATCCCCAATCTATATGAATTTTTAAAGATTTTTTTGATTTGAGAAGGGATGTGAAAACATCCCTTCTTTGGTTGCATGCACACAGACCAGGGTGCTGATCGACGTATCATGGATAAGAGTCCTTCTGCTTGAAGGAACTCTTATCTCTGATAATCAGATCAGATATACCTTTTGGATAAGGCATGTCCCTCTCTTTTGGCATCCCTCTGGTGACTATAAATAGGCCTGGATGCTGGATATTCGATGAATCTAAGAGGGGTTTCCAATTTCTCTCCTATTGTTCTCCTTTTTTTCTTACAACCTATCTTAGTTTTAGGACAAGGCTTTGGGATTTAAGACAAAGCCTTATCTGGTCCTAACAAGGGTTGTAAGGGTCCTAAAAAAGAAGAATCAAAAGTCCAGAGGAGGTTCTAAGAGAGTGTGGTCAGGTTCTTGAAGAAACTTGATCGGTACGAGGCTAGTCGAGTTCTAGGAGCTAGAACTCTTGAAGCAAGGTGAAGAAGGAGTGCTGTCTTTGGTTCAATTTTCATGTGGATCACCATGGGAGGGCAGACACTTGGACACCTTCTACAAATTGAGATTAGCACTACAGATATTCTTTTTGTCCTAATTTATATTTATTATGCTTTGATTATTATAGTCAAGAGTTTCTGGGCATTAGGGCTTCCAGTGCATTGGGTGTTTTGAATGAAAATTTTAAACACCTAACCCTTCCACTGTGCCACCAGAACCCAACAGTGGTATCAGAGCCTATCTTGATTTATGTAATCAAAGATTGAATTATTATCTTGATTGTGATCAAGCATGAGTTTTTGGTTTGGTTCAAGTCGGGTCAAGGGTTGAACCCGATTGAACATCCAAACCCTATCATGTCTTAGAGATATGTTTTAAATATAAAATATATGATGTATGTGTAAAATTTTTTTGTAGCTTAGTACTCTAATTGGAGTTCATCACTAGGCCATCTAGTCATAAGAGTAAGTAGGGTTCAGAGACCCTCTCTTCCTATTCAATAGGGTACTCTTATGGCGTGTAGGGGTGCCACTGTGATGTTCCAAGAAGAAGAACCGTGAAAAGAGTGTTTTATATTTATGCATGTTATTAGAACTTCATGCATATATGATATGCTTGAGATGTTTAGTTATAATCATATTGTATGATTCTGCTTCCATATCTTAGAGATATGATAAGATGCCATAATTAGTTGTTATGATTATTAAGATACAACTATTATAGTGCATTCTTGTGATAGATTGAATTAGGATGTGTTTGAGACCATTAAAGCCCTCATAAAAATTATATTAAGTCATAGTATTGTGAACCAAAAGCTGATCTATTTTTTTGAATCGATTAATTAATTGGTGTCTAAGGAGTGTTTCAAGTGTGGTGATTATTTAATTGATTTTATTGCTGGTCTGGCCAATTTTATTGGTGTCTAAGAAAAGCAATGGGAGGACCCCCACTAATCTTAACACTTTTTTGGCCAATTAGATTAATTCGAATCTTGAATGAAGGTAGCTTAGTGTTTTAAACACTACTAAGGGCCTTCCTTCATGCTAGGTTAATGTTACATCATGAACTATGGCTAGTTTGTTGTGTTACCATAAGGCTTGTCATAAGGATTAATATAACATAATTCTGGTGCATAAAAGATGCTTATGATAATTTTGGATATACTACTTTGTTGTGCTAACACAAGGATAATTATATTTGATTTTGACTGTATTAAAATGAAGGGTCTTACTTAACTAAAATATTATAGCTTGCTATATTAACACAAGGCTAATAATATTTTAGAGGCTAAGATAGAATATTTAGAATTGCATGAGATGTAATTCGAAAGAATTTCCTACTTATGAACTCATGAGGATTTGTTGTATTAACATAAGATCGTTATGAGGAATTAGAGTCTCAATCCCACTAAGATAAATATAAAATATATCTCATTTATCATAGGAGAGGGCTATGGTATCTGATAAAATAGTGAGAGACCTAACTAGTTTTAAAAGTCCTCATCTAGTTATGCATGTCAAACATAAGTGGTATGCTTATACTATTATTTTATATATATTTAAGTCTACATTATGGCTTTTTTATTTTCACCTCATGATATCATAAATAAAACTATGTTGACTGATACAACTATATGGATTGGTTGAGGAACTTGCAAATTAGGTTTATATCGAAAAAAAATTCTGATGTTTTGGATATTTTTGATCCTAGATTGGTCAGTAATAATGAGAAGGTAATGATGTTTGTATGGATATTATTTATAAAAAATTTAGACATTGAAAGTATAATTACAAGAATTATCTTGCAAGATTGAAGAAGGGTGCAAGTGTAACACCAAAAGATATGTGTATGATACAGACCTAATTTTTATTGAGTGATTTAGACTCTGATATTTGGGTATTGGATATCATCTGTGGATCACACATTTGTAATTCATTACAGTGACTATAGAATATCAAAGGTCTGAAAAGAGGTGACCTCGAGCTTTATAGCACAAGTGAAGAGTCTATTAGCACAAAGACTGTGGGAACCTATATACTTGATTTGCCTTCGGACAAAACTTTAGAATTAAAAGACTGTTATTACATGTAAAAGGTCATTAGAAATATTATTTCTATACCTTTGTTGTTAAAACAAGGTTATGAAATAAAGTTGATGGAAAATGGATGCTTCATTTTTTTTAATGAATTTTATGGCAGTGGTTATATTGATAACAATCTTTTAATTCTTGCACTCAATAAAAATATTTTTTATATTAAAAAAATATAAAAAAAATATGAATGTCACATATCTCTGGCATTGTCGTCTTGGTCATATTAGTGAGTCAAGGATAAATAAGTTATACAAAGAAGAATTCTTTGATCTAAATGATTATGAATAATTGGGGACTTATAAATCTTGTCTCATAGGTAAGATGATCAAGACTCCATTTTCTTAATATGGAGAGAGAACATGTGAGTTGTTAGCTCTAGTACATATAGATGTATATGGACTG
The DNA here is from genome assembly GCF_000442705.2 of Elaeis guineensis. NCBI lineage: Eukaryota > Viridiplantae > Streptophyta > Magnoliopsida > Arecales > Arecaceae > Elaeis > Elaeis guineensis. The sequence continues at coordinate 192,741 of NW_027332421.1, forward strand.
ATAACAACTCAGACCAGAAGAAGATACTCCTATTTTATCACCTTTACAGATGATTTATTAAGGTTCAGATATGTGTATCTTATGAAACATACATTCGAAGCTTTTGATAAGTTCAAAGAGTATCAAGGTATGGTCAAGAAACAAATTAAAAAAAGTATCAAAGTTCTTCGATCTGATCGAAGAGGAGAGTACTTATCCAGTGAATTTTTGATCATCTTAAAAGTAAAGGTATTCTTTCTGAATGGACCCCTCTTTATACATCTCAGTTAAATGATGTAGAAGAAAGAAAGAATCATACTTTAATTGATATGGTGCGGTCTATGATATGCTTCATCGATCTCCCAATATCTTTCTAAGGATAATGTCTTAGAGACTGCCACATATATATTAAATAGAATGCCTTCAAAGTCTGTTGCAAACACTCCATATGAGATATGAAATGGAAGGAAGCCTAATCTTAAACATCTTAAGACTTTGGACTGTCCTACTTATGTCAAAAATATTTTTGGACATAAGCTTAATGCTAGATCAGACAAGTGTAGATTTGTAGAGTATCTTAATAAAATTAATGGATATTATTTCAACCATCCTACTGAATAAAAGGTATTTGTTAGTAGGCACATCACTTTCTTGAACATGAATTTATCCAAGAAGGAGGCAGTGGGAGGAATATTAAATTTATGAAAGTTCATGATCTACAAATCGATCCAGAAATACCAGTGGTTGGACCACAAGAAGATCCTCAATCAAAAGTAACCAAGGATGAGGTACATCCACTATACACACCTCCTCTCTGAAGGTCAGATAGAGTGCATCAAGCATCTCTGAGATATAATTTTATCATTGAGAATTATAAGTCTATCAACATCATTTAGGATGTTGATCCACTGATCTATTCAGAAGCTGTCATGAGTAGGGACTCAGACAGATAGCTGGAAGCTATGAAATCGAAGATGGACTTGATGAATACCAATCAAGTGTAGACCTTGGTTGATGCACCTGAGGGTGTGACTCTAATATAAGGTGCAAGTGGATCTTCAAAAGGAAGATCAGAGTAGATGGCCAAGTAGAAACCTACAAAGGTAGGTTAGAGACGAAGGGTTTCAGTCAAAGACAAGGAATTGACTATGATGAAACCTTCTCACCAGTGACTATGCTCAAGTCCGTCCAGATTTTGCTTATAATAGCGCATACTACAATTATGAAATCTGCAGATGGATGTCATATTGTTTTTCTTAATAGTAATCTAGAAGAAGAGGTCTATATGACTCAGCCAGAGAGATTTATCTCAAGTGGGAGAGCAAATCAAATATGCAAGCTAATGAGATCCATCAATGGATCGAAGCAGGTTTCAAGGAGATAGAACATTCATTTGATATGACAGTCAAAGAGTTTGGCTTTATCAAAAATATGGATGAACCATGTGTATACAAGAAGACAAGTGGAGTGTTATTATCTTCTTGGTTCTGTATGTTGGTGACATACTGCTCATTGGGAATGATATCTCAATGATGCAATTGGTCAAGACTTAGCTATCGAATAAATTTTTCATGAAAGACTTGGGTGAAGCATCCTATATACTGGATATAAAGTCTATAGAGAAAAATCTAAAAGGAAGTTAAGCTTATCCCAATCACAGTACATAGATCTCATATTAAAGAGATTTAATATGGAGGCAAGTAAGAGGTTACCTGCCTGCAAGTCATGGTATACGTCTCTCTAAGAGAATGTATCCTAAGACATCAGAAGAGAGGAAAAGGATGAATGAAATCTCTTATCTTCAGTCGTGGGATCAATTATGTATGCATGCTATGTACCAAGCCTGATATAGCTTATGCTTTGGGCATAGCTAGTAGATTTCAGGCTGATCCAAGGAAGGATCATTAGAAAGTAGATGATAGCAAGTCAATATCAGGGTATGTGTTTATCCTAAATGATGGGATAGTGAGTTGGAAGAGTTTCAAGCAGTAGATAGTAGCTGACTCAACTACTGAGCCAGAGTATGTTGCTGCTAGTGAAGCCATTAAGGAAGCTGTATGGATGAAGAAACTCATCATAGATTTAAGAGTCGTTCCTAAGATTGAAGGACTGGTGTCACTCTAGAGTAATAACACTAGGACTGTTATTCAAGATAAGAACCTAGGTCTTATTATAGATCCAAGCATATCCTCAGACGTTTTTATCTCATTAGAGATAAGATGTTATCCTTAAACGAGTAAACAGAAAGAACAATACAGCAGACCCATTCACTAAGGCCATACCATAGCAGCTATATGATTATCATCACGATTATATGAGATACAAAGATGATTGGCTTTAGTGCAAGTGAGAGATTGAAAGAAAAGTACCCTATAAGCCAATCGCAAGTGTGTTGCGATGGAACTTTCTTTACAATTTTTTAACTCATGAAATGATATTTATTATTATTTGAGGCATTGATTCATCATATTAGCTGCATCTTATTATGTCTAAGATTATGATGAATCTCAAAGATTAGGATAATGATTTTAGGAGACATGAATTGGTCATGCTAGTGAGACCTAAAATTCTAATATTAAATATTCCTGGTCGTAGGAGCATTGAGTCGGGGATCAATATTTTGGATAGACTGGTACATCCTATGTATGCTCAATGGAGAGGTGGCAGATCTCACTAGCCACTTGTGTGAGATACTAATATAAGGATGTGGGTGCTCATTTGAGAAATGAGTCGACTGAATTGACTTGATGAAATAGAACATCTTATGGAAGCCTTATTTGCATGTCAAAAATGGTTCTCTAAGTGGGAGTTGTGCAAGTGATCCTTAGACCTGAGACCATCATGAAATTTTGTGCACATGAATTCATATTTTGGTTCATAACCAGACATGGCATTAAGACATGTACAGGATGTTCTGGATATGGTGGAGTGTGTATGGAGGTTGTGAGTAGGTCAACATGAAATCAATCACTCCTAATAAGAGGAGATCGCATCCTGTGTATTCTCAATCCTAGATGACTCAAGAAAAGTCTTTTGGCCAAAAGTAGGAAAGAGATTAGAAAGAGGTTCTAAGCTTCTTCATTGGAGTCATCATTAGTTAATTGAGAATCGATATGAATATGTGTTTGAGTTTAACATGATTCCATACTCATGAACATATTCAGGGTGTAAGGATGATCGAAGGATTGAATTGCACGATAATTTACCATTGAAGGATAGATTTAGTATTTTCATCAAATTCATATCTTTTAGATAGTCATGATACATTGCTAGACGTCAATCTTGACTTGTAAGTTTTTGATCGAATTAAAGTGTTTAATTCGATTGTCAATTAGAAATGATTCTAATTATTGAGCTCGGGTTAACTCGATTGGACCTAAATCAATTAGATTGAAATCTAATCAAATTTGATCAATTTATACTTGAACCTACTGCTGACAAGATGTGAAACCCAATGGGTCACACACATATAGAAATTGATTAAGGATCCTTTTGAACAAAGTCGATTGGAATTTTGGATTCAATCAGGGTTCCGGTAAGCATGCTAGCACGTGTGGAAACCCTTGCTCCTTTGGAGATCAATTTGGTCCCATCCTTTGCTAATTAGCTAGCCTAATTTGGTAAACATTTGGGTCAGATTGTAATACCTGGAAGCAGCCCAAATTGGGGCACCACATCTCATGTTAACGCCAAATATGAAGAGTCCAAGTTGTGGTGGACTCTTGGTGTAAAACAGGTTCTGCCTACAAGTGTTGGCATGGGTAGAAGAAAAAATTTATTTTTTCATGAGATTAAATTATGTGTGATAGCTCACATTACTCTCCATCCTCTGGTTCACATCTTAAAGTATGAGATATATTTTTTTTGAAACTTATGGGATAGAGAAAAAATTAGAAAAAGAAGGATGTCTCGCGTGTGCGCGTAGAAGCATCACGTCTCTCCATGATTTGGAGAGTCCTTATTCCACTCAAATACTTTCTGATTGGAATGATTTTTGGTGATAACATTTTTACTTGATAATATATTTTTGATAATTTTTTTGTAAATTTTTTGGACTTATCTGAATGCCAAACGGATGCTATAAGTTGGTCCTGATGCCTGCACACATGGTGATCAGCACTCGCATGAAGAGGTGTGAAGATAGCATCCTTCTGTGAGAATTTTATCACAAATTTTAAATTTTTCAAATTTAGATTGAATTTCCAATACACATAGATTTTTGAGAATTTTTTTGATTTGAGAAGGGATGTGAAAACATCCCTTCTTTGGTTGCACACGCGCAGACCAGGGTGCTGATCGACGTATCATGGATAAGAGTCCTTCTACTTGAAAGAACTCTTATCTCTGATAATTAGATCAGATATGCCTTTTGGATAAGATATGTCCCTCTCTTTTGGCATCCCTCTGGTGGCTATAAATAGGTCTGGGCACTGGGTATCCAATGAATCTAAGAGGGGTTTCCAATTTCTCTCCTGTTGCTCTCCTTTCTTTCTTACAACCTATCTTAGTTTTAGGACAAGGCTTTGGGATTTAAGATAAAGCCTTATTTGATCCTAACAAGGATTGTAAGGGTCCTAAAAAAGGAGAATCAAAAGTTCAAAGGAGGTTCTAAGAGGGTGAGGTCAGGTTCTTGAAGAAATTTGATCGGTACGAGGCTAGTCGAGTTCTAGGGGCTAGAACTCTTGAAGCAAGGTGAAGAAGGAGTACTATCTTTGGTTTAATTTTCATGTGGATCATCATTGGAGGGTGGATACTTGGATACCTTATAAAAATTAGAATTAGCACTACAGGTATTCTTCTTATCCTAATTTATATTTGTTATGCTTTGATTAATATAGTCAAGAGTTTCTGGGCATTAGAGCTTCCGGTGCATTGGGTGTTTTAAATAAAAATTTTAAACATCTAACCCTTCCATTGTGTCATCGGAACCCAATAGGTGAGAGCTCATTAGGATTGCTCAGGATCGACAATCCTTGATGAGTTAGAGTGAAACTATTCTGACCCATCGAAAGGAGTTTCAATGATGCTATGATAAAAATTATTGTATATCTCACTACCAGATAGAATTGAATCTATGGGATCAGACAATAAAGAGATTAGATCTAAAATAAGTAGTTGGACTTATGAAGTCTCAATTGGGTTTAGAAAAATCCTATTGGGTTCAGGGTAACCTTGCTAGTATATGGTTGAACCCAATTTTTTTTTGTATTTGAATTTTTTATTTGATAAGATTAATTCAAATTTAATTATCTGCTAATAACCTAAATAAATTAGATTCATTAGGCTCTAATTATTGAGTGCCTAGGATTTTGGATCAAATAAATTTAGGGTTCAAACCCTTAATCAATTTCCTTGATAGTTTTGATTGGGCGCCACTTGATTTGATCAAGTTGGGTGTGCACACACTAGAGAGGGCATGTGGATCTAATTGGGGCATCCCATGGTAGCCATGTGGCATGTGTATTTGTGGGTGCAAGGACTCCAAAAGTTGGCATCTAAATGATCTCCTAAAGGGGGTCAAATAACTAAAGGATTAAGGATTCCTAATGCAAGTAGGATTTGTATTAAGTAGTAGTTTGGTTTTGAATAGGATTCAAACCTTATGCCTATTAAAGGGACCTTCTCTAAGGCTCCTTAGCTTTGAATTTCATTAGCCCATGCCTCTCATAGAAGCTCCCCATGCCCCCACTCTCTTCTCCCTCTCTTCTCCCCTTGAAGTCCAATGCCCAAGGTGTTGGGCATCCCACTTCTCCATGCCTCAGAGAAGCTTAGTTATCCCTTTGCTTGCTAATTTTTCAATCTTTGATTGTTTTATAATCAAGAAAATAAAATAAAGAGAAGAAAAGAAGAAAAGATCAAGAAAAAGATCAATGAGTTGATCATGATCCAGACTTCATTCAGATCCGCAGGCTGATTGTTCTTAAAGAAGTAGGATCAACACAAAAGAGGATTGTACCAGATTGATCCTGAGTGGATACCCATAGAGATTGGACACTTGCATGGTTAAGAGAGAACTTAGTCTCTTTCAGATCTAGATTTGAAAAAAAAAATTATGAAACAGGTATGTGATTCGATCATATATTCAATTTCAGTAAAAAATTCAGTATGTATTCAATTTTAGCATATGAAGTAGATCCTTGTGTTTTATATTTTATGCATGTATGATTAAGATTAAAAGATATTTTAATCTTCTATTCTACTATATTATTCAGAGAAAAAAAAAATAAAAACATACACGCATGCCTCGACATGAAATTCTAACAGTAGTCTTAGAGCCACATATTTCATATGCATGAAATCGACATACATATTTTGAAAAAAATTTTAAAATCTAATTTTTCTTAATATATGAGTTGTATAGATGATTACTTTGATTATAACATTTATTTTAGATTTAATTTTTAGATCATATAGTTGATATGTGTTAGTATGTATGGTTCTGAATTTTGTTCTAGAATGATTTTTAGTTCATATTTATGCGATATGTCGATGTATGCATAAAATCTAAAAATTAATTTGATCTAATTTATGATTCATATATGAGATATGTGATTGCATATTTAGGTCTAAAAATTATTTTCAATATGATTCATAATTTGTGTATGAGATATATGACATCATGTTATGATCTGAATTTTTGTTTAGATTTAAATTTTACATACATATATGAGATATATGCTTCTATATTAAATCTAAAAATTAATTTTATAATTTAAAACTTATCTTTTGATAAAAAAATTAAATATAAAATTTAATTTTAAAATCTAAAATTTATGTTTATGTATGAAGATTTTGATCATGAAAAAATCAAAAATAATTAGGTCATGTAATTAGATTGCATCTAGGATTTTTGATTTGAACACAATGGATCTAATTTGATTAAGTAATTAATCAAATTGAGTCAAGTATTGATTAGGATTAAGTCAATTAATTTATAAGATCAAGCAATTATTGTTGATCAAATCGATTGAATCCTATGTGCAGAGTCAATTAACCTAAGGACCTAATTCAGCTCGATGGCTTGAGCCTGATTCGCTTCAACTAATCTATTTGGACCAATTGACCTATTGGTGTCTAAGGTAAGCAATTAAGAGATAGTTATTTAATTGGTTTCATTTGCTGACTTGATCAATTTATTGGTGTCTAAGAAAAGCAATGGGGAGACCTCCGTCAATCTCCACTTATCTGGTCAATTTGGAAGATTGAGTCCTGAATAAGGTTGTTTGGTGGTTTGGTTTAGCCCATACCAATTAGATTGGTCATATGATGACTAATTGAGATAAGACTTAAACTTAAATCTTTTCATAAATATTAAGTCCATTGGTCTTTCACCATTGTAGATGTGCGTGCGTGCTACTGGTGTTGATTGTTCTCGGCTAGTCACAGTGGTTCAATTACATCGAGAACACACAACCACTCTATTAGCAAAGAGTTGCTCCAGAGTAAGGATAGGGTTGGGCCCAATAACTATTAGGTGAGGGATCCAATGATGGTCTTGCACCTACTTGTAATGGTAGGTCGGACTTAATTAAAGAGTGTGGTCAATAACTGTTAGATGAGCCCATATGACTTAAAGACTAAGTCGCTACAATATGCTTGAGAAGTATCTGGGCAAAGAGTTGTCCATGCATCGGTGTACTATTGAGAAATATGTTCCAAAAACCAATTGTCAACTTGTTGACGGTTGAGCAACCTTGTATTGTAATTAATTTATTAATAAGTAAAATATATTTTTGATATTTTCATCATAAGTTTTCATCTTCTAATGAACTTTGTTGTTGTGATGAAGTCCTTAGAATTATTTAGGTTCGATAAAGAGAAGATTTATCGATTAGTCCTTAAAACTATTCATGACCAAATGATAGGCTGTTAATAAGGACGACAGCTTCTATCGAGTATAGGTCACTGTAGGCCATATGGATTGGTTGTCCTCTTAACCAAAGAGTGTGGAGACACTAGTATGGCATACAGATGAGATGAAAGGTACATCATCATTGAACATGACCAACTTCAGAGCATTCTACTGTCAAGAATGTCTCTGATGGGATATAGGTATAAGTGTCTCTTAGACCTGAGATCGCTTTAGTGACTTGCAAGCAACTCACTGTGCTTTGGTACTGGACTAACTGAATTTCTAATTCAGTGATGGAAGGCTTCTGGGTACAGTCAAGTACTTACGAAGTCAGAATGTGATCGAGATGGGATTGACCACTCCAAGAGTTGGAGAAGAATGAGTCGCTGTATTTCAATTCAATTTAGCAAAACCTTGGCCAGGGTAATTCATCAGATGGATTTGATATTTTGAAATATAATGTGAACAACCTGATCAGAGTTGACAGTTAAACTCTGAGGTGTCCTATGAGCATTTTGGTCAAGGGGATGAATTATATGAAAACTATATCCGCATGGGTTCTAAAGATGTTATTCTACACATTCGACTTATCCGACCGTCGAGTACCATTGCTAGATGATCACTTTGAATGGTAAAAAAATTTATTCCTATACTACCAGCTTAGGTTTGGACCTATGAGGTCACACACATTAGAGTTTATGATCTAATCGGATGGTTGATCAATGATTAAGAATCGTTCTAGGATTAAACAATCAATACGATTGACATTAACCTAGTGCAAGTGTTGCAGGAGGATCGATTAGCAATTTGATTGCTAGTTGGCTTAATTTGATTAAGCCAATGGACTGAGATTAAGTCTAATTGAATATGATTTAATTAGATTTGGTTTAGTCTTGATTGGATCAAGTCCAATTAGTTTATTGGATAAGCCAAGTGCAAAGAAAAACTAGTCCTAGTTCAATTAGGACTTGAGTCAACCTAATTTCTAATTCGATTAGAAAATTAAATCAAATTTAAATATAATTTAATCTGATTAAATTAGGTTCTTAATTGGGTTAAAATATATTTTAATTGGATTGATTTAATTTTGGTTTGATTTGATTTAACAAATCAAATTTGAACAAGTCATAGATTGAATCCTAATAAGACTAGGATTCCACCTTGCACCACCTTAGGCCCCCACACCCACTCTCTCTTATCCCACACCCATGTTGGAAAAGGTGCAATATTTCATGCATGAATTTCAAAATATTTTTGAAATATAATACAGCGAAACATGTAAATTAAATAATTTAATCTACAAATACATGTAATCAAATTACTAAATCCTACAATTAGGACCTATAACATATCATATTATATTTATAAATCAAAAAATAAAAACTTTGGTATTGATCAAACAATATCCTAGATCTGAAATAGTTTTAGATCTAAAACTTAGATCACATTTAGATAAGAGAAGAGATCAGATCTCTTATCTTGGTGTGGGTTGAGAACTCCATGGTTGATTTTTTTTGTTATTTTTGGAGCCGTACACATGTCTGACTTCTACAGGTGATCTACACGAGGCTGCAATAAAATCGGAGGTTCGTCGAATGAAGATCTGCTCGAAGTGCTAGCTTCTTGCAGATCCCTCCGGATAGTTAATCTAGAAAAATATTCTTCGAATCTCTTGGATATTCTATGAGATGAAGAATATGAGGAGGAATGAGGGAGAAGTCAAACTTTTTGACCTTCCTAAAATCAGAAATAAAATATAATAGAAAAGATTCTAAGAGAAGACAGTTCTTCTCTTTCAAGTCATCAACGATTGATATTCTGAGAACATCTCTATGCTAGGATATGAGGAGACCTTCTTCTCTAGATATTTTTCAAACTTTCAGATCTTATGATATTTGAGTTTTCTCATAGAAAAATCTCATGATTGATGGAGAAGAAGGGTTCTAAAATAAACCTTAAGAGAAGATCTTCTTTTCTTCTTCTTCTCTCATCAGAACATGATCAAATCATGTCTAAAATTAGATCACCATGCTCCAACTCATTGGAGCACACATCCACCACACCATACCTCTTTCTCTCTCAAATTTTTATCACATAAAAATATAAAATAAAGAGAGAATAATCTGAAAAGAAAATAATAAGAGAAAACAATCTTTTCTCTTACCTTTTGTTTCTACAAGACATCAACTTTTGATCTCTTCATTGAAGACTCTCCTCCAAGGATATTGGTGCCTCAATACACCCATGCCATCATTCTTTCTCTTCTGCTATATCTATCAAAAAACCATGAATTTTTGACTCTTATTTGATAGCATATAGGGTGGCAACTTTTTATATGGCAGATTAGGTCAAAAGACCTAATCAACAAGGTGTCCATGGGGCATCCAACTCTTGGATGCCCCCTCCCTTATAAATTTTATGGAGATTAGGATAATATGCTTAAAAAAGGATGACAAAATGATAGGATAAGCTTGAGGAAAGTTGGCACAAGAGAGGAGAGAAGAGTCCTTGTGAAGAGGGACTCTTTCAAAAAAAGAATAAGCCTAAACCACTTTTCATAATTAACCAAATCACTTTCCACATTGAACCAAATCAAATCTGATTCAAATCTATAGAATAAGTAGTGTGAGATAACATTCCTTGGATGTGGATATCATAGAAAAATATCTAGAAATTAATTAGTGGGCGTGGGCTTGATATTTCTTAGGTGGCTCAAGAGATGATATGGAATCCTAGTTTAACTAGGATTCTTATGTAGATTAGGTCAAACACTTTGAACCCAATCTAAATTAATTACAACCTAATTAATGGTGATTCTAGTTTAACTAAGAGTATAATTAAATTAGATTAAATTATATTTAATTTTGATTTAAATCCTAACTTAATTAGGAATTAGGTGCATACAAGTCCTAGTCGAACAGGGACTTGTTCTCCCTTGCAATTGGCATATCCAATAAACTAATTAGACTTAATCTAATTAAATATAAACTAATTTTACTTAAATCAAATTCAATTAGACTTGATCTTAGCTCAATTGCTCAATCAGATTGAGCCAATTAGCAATCCAATTGCTAATCGATCCTCCTGCAATACTTGCATTAGGTCAAACATCAATCACATTGATCATTTAACCTAAGAATGATTCTCAATCGTTGATTAACCATCTGTTTAGGTTACAACCTCTAATGTGTGTGAACCTATAGGTTCGAACTTGAGTCGGTAGCATAGAAATCAATTCCTGTACCAGTCGAAGTAACATCTAGTAATGGTTCCAGACATCCAGATATGGAAAGCAATATTCTAAGAATCCTGACCCATGGTTATCATATAATTCATCCTTTTGATCAATAATGCTCAAGATGACTTTGAATATACTGTCAACACTCATATAAGTCATCTCTATTATGTCTCAAAATTTTGCAAATCTCGTGACTCTTCACGAGGATTACCCAGGCCTAGGTTTTGCTAAATTGAAACATAGCGAGACATTCTCTTCCTGAAGTTAATCAGGAATGGTCAATCTCATCTTGACTTATACACCAACTTCACAAGTACTTAACTGTATCCAAAAATTTTTTGAACCTATATTAAAAATATAGGCAATCCGGCACCAAAGCACAGTGAGTTGCTTGCAAGTCACCGTGGTGATCTCAGGTCGGAGGGACACTTATACCCATTGGCCTTAGCTAACTACTCTTGACAGTAAAGTATTACATTGGTCACGTTCAATATAGATGTACTTCTATATCTCATTTAGATGCCATACCAGTGTCTCCATACCACTTGGTTACGAAGACAACCAATGCATATGGCATAAAGCGACCTACACTTGATAAGTTATCATACTTGTTAATAACTTATTATTTGGTTGTGAACAACTTAAGAACCATCCGATAAATCTTTCTTTATTGATTGATTATGGTTCTAAGGATTTTATCATAATTTAGGAGTTCATTTAAGGAAGATAGAACTTTTATGATGAACCTGCCAAATAACTATTATTATTAGATAATTCATATACTAATTCCAATCATCTACCACTTAGATGATTGGCTTTAGGATATATTTTCCAACAACTTTTACTTATACTAAAGCCAATCAGAATGATATCAAATATCCTATCTTTCACTTGAGTTCGTAGAACTTCTTAGTTTCGAGGCCTCAGCAAGTGGGTCGGTCAAGTTCTCCTTTATCATTGATCTTCCAAAGATCGATATCACCCTGATCTAAAATCAAAAGTGATAGCAATATAGAGTATGCTGGTCCTTCAGTTCTTTAGCCAGATTTATGGCTCCAGTGCTACGATAGGATTGGACCATCAGTGGAGGGTGCCACTCCCAACCTGCTAATGAAGCTCAGCAATTACACAACTTACATGGCAGCATCATATGCTATGATGTACTCTACATCACTAACTTAGTAGGCTAAAGTATCTTGCCTGAAACCTTTCCAGCAGATTGCTCCTACAATTAGGGTATGATCTGATACTTTCTTGTTGTCATTTTGATCTGACTAAAATCGAAACATCCACATGTTCAAAGTCAGTATTTCTATATTTGAGTCACTGGACTTTAGTATTTCCTAAATACTTAAAGATTATCTATACAATCTTCCAGTGGTTCTTACTTAGATCAGACTGGTATCTGCTCACTACAATTAGTGAGTATACCATATCTGATCTTGAACATGAAGAAATTAGATGACACCCAAACCTTTATTCTTTGCAATGTTGGAATGCCATTTTCGATTAAGAGAATTTCATCCACAGACAACACAAGGAATAACACTACAGAACATTTTGCCCATTTATAAATGCAGGGTTCCTCTTTGTTCATAACAAAGACATATGTTCAAAATGTATGTTCTAACTCTGGGATAATAGCGAAACAGGCTTTATAGGTCTTCACCTTTCCGTCTGCGCTACTCTGTTCCTTTTGAAAAATCCATTCACACCCAATGGATTTATCCCTTCAGGTGAATCATCTAGTGTCCATACACTATTGATTTCTATGGACTTCAATTTGGATTTGATGGCTCCAAGCCACTTCTCAGAGTTAGACCACTGCATTGCATCCCTATAGGTGATCAGATCCTTGCTAATCTCATTAAGCTCAACAGGATCGCCATCCCAGACCTAGACACTGAAGTGTCTGTCCGACTTATGCGGTACTCTACCAGATCTCCTTAAAGGTGTTACTTTAATGGGCTTCGAGTTTGATCTAATCAAATCCAGTTCTGTAGGTTTACTAGATTATGTCAGTTCATTTTCTACCAGTCAAACTTTCAAGTTCAACTTGATAGGCATTAGTTCCTTCTCTAAGGAACTCCTTTCCAAAAGGAATGCCCTACTGCTGATGAGCATCTTATGTTCTTCAGCACGATAGAATCAGTAACTCTTAAACAACTATTGGACCAAGAACCAAGTTTATCTGTATGCAAATCTTTGACATAGGCCGATCAAGTCCAAACCCAAAGGTGAGAGAGTCTAGGTCTATGCCCGATCCATATCTCATATGGAATCTGCACAACAGACTTACTCAGTATATTTTTAGAGTAAAACAAGTAATCACACAAGAGCACAATCCTGAAACAGGCAGAGAAGTGAACTCTATTGTGGATTGAACCATGTCTAACAAAGTTCAACTTCTCCTTTCAGATACACTGTGTTTCGAAAAGGAATCCACTGAGAGAGAATCCAATTCTCTCCTAGATATGTTACAAACTCACTGGATAAGTATTCGCCTCCTTGATTTGATCGAAGAGTTCTAACACCTTATCCAGTTTGTTTCAATCTTTCATTATTGAATCATTTGAACATTTCAAATGATTCAGCCCAGATGCATCTATGCCCAGATAGGTCATCTGTAATGAAATATTAATATCTTTCTCTAGCACTTAAGTTCAGAGGTCTACATACATCACTATATATGAGACTTAGAACTTTATCAGCTGCTTCACCTTTTTCATTAAAAGGTAACTTTGTCATCTTTTCAAGAAGACAAGACTCACAGGCTATCAATGATTCACAATCATTGATGTGAGATTTTCCTCTCAAGCTAATCCATTTATCCTATTCTTGTCAAGGTGACTAAGCCAAAGATAGACATCCATGACATTATCTAACTTGGGTGTGTACATTACACTTAATAGGCTGTGTAAATGTAAAATGTCATTTCCTTATTGTCCATGTATTATTGTAACATTATTCATAATAATATCACAATAATCTTAGTTTATTAATGAATGATAATCATCTTTAGCCAAAAGGCCAACAAAGATTACATTCATCATAAACAATGGATAATAGTAACAATTACTCTAAATGATAATATTTGAAAATAAGCTCTACAATTTCTAAAGTTAAGATTGGAATAAGACTTCCATCCCTAATGTTGGGTATAAAATATCCTTAGCCAAAGTTCTCAACGGGATTGACCCTTGCAGGCCCCCTCCGACTTTCGACTACTGGAAGACTCCGCCCGGACTCCCACGGGAGCCGGGCTCCGTTCGCAACTTCAACCACAAGGAAGACTCCGCCCGAACTCTTACGGGTGCCGGGCTCCGTCCCCAACTTCAACCGCAAGGAAAACTCCGCCCGGACTCCTACTGGAGTCGGGCTCCGTCACCAACTTTAACTGCTGGTAAGCTCCGTCCGGACTCCCACGGGAGTCGAACTTCGCACCTGACTTTAATTGCAGGAAGACTCCGCCCGGACTCCCACGGGAGTCGGGCTCCGTCCATAACTTCAACCGCAAGGAAGACTCCGCCCGGACTCCCACGGGAGCCGGGCTCCATCCACAACTTCAACCGCAAGGAAGACTCCGCCCGGACTCCTACGGGAGCCGGGCTTCGTCCCCAACTTCAACTGCAAGGAAGACTCCACCCGGACTCCTACAGGAGCCGGGCTCCGTCACCAACTTCAACTGCTGGTAAGCTCCGTCCGGACTCCCACGGGAGTCGGACTTCGCACCTGACTTTAATTGCAGGAAGACTCCGCCCGAACTCCCATGGGAGCCGGGCTCCGTCCACAACTTCAACCGTGAGGAAGACTCTGCCCAGACTCCTACGAGACTCGAGCTCCGTCCCCAGCCTCAACCGCAAGGAAGACTCCGCCCGGACTCCTATGGGAGCCAGGCTCCGTCACCAACTTCAATTGCTGGTAAGCTCCGTCCGGACTCCCACAGGAGCCGGACTTCGCACCTGACTTTAATTGCAGGAAGACTCCGCCCGGACTCCTACGGGAGCCGAGCTTCGTCCCCAACTTCAACTGCAAGGAAGACTCTGCCCGGACTCCTACGGGAGCCGGGCTCCATCACCAACTTCAACTGCTGGTGAGCTCCGTCCGGACTCCCATGGGAGCCAGACTTCGCACCTGACTTTAATTGCAGGAAGACTCCGCCTGGACTCCCACGGGAGCCGGGCTCCGTCCACAACTTCAACCGCAAGGAAGACTCCGCCCGGACTCCCACAGGAGCCGGGCTCCGTCCACAACTTCAACCGCAAGGAAGACTCCGCCTGGACTCCTACGGGAGCCGGGCTCCATCCCCAACTTCAACCGCAAGGAAGACTCCGCCCGAACTCCTACGGGAGCCGGGCTCCGTCACCAACTTCAATTGCTGGTAAGCTCCATCCGGACTCCCACGGGAGCCGGACTTCGCACCTGACTTTAATTGCAGGAAGACTCCGATCGGACTCCCACGGGAGCCGGGCTCCGTCCACAACTTCAACCGCAAGGAAAACTCCGCCCGGACTCCCACGGGAGCCGGGCTCCGTCCATAACTTCAACCGCAAGGAAGACTCTGCCCGGACTCCTATGGGAGTCGGGCTCCGTCCCCAACTTCAACCGCAAGGAAGACTCTGCCCGGACTCCTACGGGAGCCGGGCTCCATCACCAACTTCAACTACTGGTAAGCTCTGTCCGGACTCCCACGGGAGCCGGACTTCGCACCTGACTTTAATTGCAGGAAGACTCCGCCCGGACTCCCACGGGAACCGGGCTCCATCCATAACTTCAACCGCAAGGAAGACTCCGCCCAGACTCGTACGGGAGCCGGGCTCCGTCACCAACTTCAACTGCTGGTAAGCTCCGTCCGGACTCCCACGGGAGCCGGACTTTGCACCTGACTTTAATTGCAGGAAGACTCTGCCAGGACTCCTACGGGAGCCGGGCTCCGTCCCCAACTTCAACCACAAAGAAGACTCCGCCCGGACTCCTACGGGAGTCGGGCTCCATCACCAACTTCAACTGCTGGTAAGCTCCGTCCGGACTCCTACGGGAGCTGGACTTCGCACCTGACTTTAATTGCAGGAAGACTCCGCCCAAACTCCTACGGGAGCCGGGCTCCATCCCCACTCCAACGGCTACAGGCAGACTTCCGCCCGGACTCCTACGGGAGTCAGACTCCGCCCACCAACTCCAACAGCAAGGATACTCCGCCCAGACCCCTACTGGAGCCGGACTCCACCCCCGGCTGTGACTGAAGGAAGACTCCATCCGAGCTCCTGTCGAAGCCGATTTTGAGTTCCTCTCGGACAGATGGCTAACTACCTCTCTCCGCCAGACACTCCAGCCGGACTTCAGCCGACAGACCTTCATCCCCTGGCGCGCCGCAGTAACAGCCATGATTTGCTCTATTCCCTGCTCCACGGCAGATTCTGTGCGGCTCCATCACTCCACGACCCTGCTCCACCTCCTGCGATGGATTCTACGCGGCTTCCATCACTCCCCTGGCAGGCCATAATAATGGCCACGGTTCTGCTCCACTTCCTGCGACGGATACCGCGCGATTCTTCTATCCTCTGGCAAGTCACGACAACGGACGCCGCTCCACTCCTCGTGGCAGACTCCACGTGGCACGCCCCGATAATAGCCACTGGTCCACCCCACTACTCTCCGCAACAAACTTTCCCTGACTATGGGCGGCCACTGCCAGACGGTTACAGGCATCACCTTCAGTTTGTTGCCCCCTCCGCCTATAAAAGGGGAACCCCAGATACGTTATTTCTATAAGCTCTCATTTTTACCTAGAAACTCTGCTGAAAATTTTCATTCGAGCAACTCCATTCTTGTTGAGGCAGAGAACTGA
>NW_027332421.1:209757-243714 GCF_000442705.2 Elaeis guineensis
ACAGGGTTAACAAATTAGAGAAATTCGGATTATTGAGTCCGTTGACTTCCGAGTCATATCCAGTTTGTGAATCATGCCTTTAAGGTAAAATGACCAAGCTTCCTTTTGTGGGACATGGGAAAGGGCCACAAACCTACTTGCCCTAGTACATACGGATGTGTGCGGCCCATTTGATGTGCCGGCTAGAGGCAACTATGTCTACTTTATTACCTTTACCGATGATATATCTAGGTATGGGTATGTGTTTCTAATGAAACATAAGTCTGAAGCCTTTGAAAGGTTCAAAGAATTCAGACATGAGGTAGAAAAATAAACAAAAAAACTCATTAAGGTTCTTCAATCAGATCGAAGAGGTGAATATCTTAGTCGGGAGTTCCTAGACTATCTTAAGGACAATGGTATAGTCTCTCAATGGACTCCATTGGAATGCCACAACTCAACGAGATTTCAGAATAGAGGAAATCAGACCCTATTAGATATGATCCATTTCATGATGAGCTTCAGGATCTTCTTAAATTTCTTTGGGGATATTGTATTATGACAGCAATTTATGTATTGAATAGGGTTCCCCTAAAACCATTCCTACCACACCATATGAGATATGGCATGGTAAGAATCAAGTCTGAATCATCTCAGAATTTGGGGTTGTCTAGC
The DNA here is from genome assembly GCF_000442705.2 of Elaeis guineensis. NCBI lineage: Eukaryota > Viridiplantae > Streptophyta > Magnoliopsida > Arecales > Arecaceae > Elaeis > Elaeis guineensis. The sequence continues at coordinate 210,412 of NW_027332421.1, forward strand.
TCATGTTAAGAGACAGTAGAACGGATAAGTTAGAGTTCAGATTTTTAGAGCTGATTTCATAGGATATCCTAAAGAGTCATTAGGATACTATTTTTATATTCTGGAAGATCACAATGTGATTGTGAGTCAAAATGCTATTTTTCTTGAAAAATAGTTTATTCAAGATGGTGGCATCAGAAGAATAATTAAGCCAAGGAGAATGTCTCCTAACAGCAACGAGCTAAAGAACCTAAGAAATCCAATCAATTAGAAACCAGTCCTAATACAACCTCTTCTACCTTGTAGATCGACTAGAATTTCCATCCTCTGAAAGGTACTTAGGTACTACACAAGAGGATGTAGAGAAATATTTTTCATGAGAAATGGGGTTCATGGTGATGATCCCAAGACCTATGACGAGGCGATATCAGATATCGACTCTGAGAAATGGTTAGAGGAAATGAGATTAGAAATTGACTCGATGCACTCAAACCAAGTCTGGACCTTGGTAGATCCACCTGAAGGTATTGTACCTATTAGGTGTAAATGGATCTTCAAGAGAAAGATAGGTGTAGATGGGAATGTGGAGACATTCAAGGCTAGGCTTGTAGTGAAAGGTTATAGTCAGCGCGAAGGCATTGACTATCAGGATACCTTCTCGCCCGTAGCCATGCTAAAATCCATCCGCACATTGCTTGCTGTTGCAGTCTATTTCGATTATGAAATATGGCAGATAGACGTGAAAACGACATTCTTAAATGGACATCTTGAGGAAGATATCTATATAGAACAACCACTTGGTTTCACATCCAATGATGATGATCACAAGGTCTGCAAGCTGCAAAGGTCCATTTATGGACTTAAGTAAGCATCTCAGAGCTGGAATACTCATTTCAATATATGATCAAAATATTTGATTTCATCAAGAACGAAGAGGAATCATGTGTGTTCAAAAAGGTTAGTGGGAGCGTAGTTGTCTTCCTCGTATTGTACGTAGATGACATCCTCCTAATTAGGAATGACATTCCCATGTTGACCTCAGTCAAAGTATGGTTGTCTAAGGAGTTCTCTATGAAAGATATAGGAGAGGCATCCTTTATACTGGGTATTAAGGTCTATAGAGATAGACCAAATAGGATGCTCGGACTTTTACAGAAGATGTACATAGAGGAGGTGCTAAAAAGGTTTAACATGAAAAACTCTAAAAGAGGTTTATTATCTTTTAGACATGGCATTCATCTCTCCAAGAAGATGTGCCCTAGCACACCTGAGGAGATTGAACGCATGAGCAAGATCCTTTATGCTTCGGCAATAGGGAGCCTCATGTATGCCATGCTATGTACACGACCTGATATAGCCCATGCTGTGAGTGTCACAAACAAATATCAGTCGAATCCAGGCGAAGAGCACTGGACTTCTGTGAAATGTATCCTTAAGTACTTGAGAAGGACTAAGGATATGTTTTAGTCTTTGGGAATGGAGAACTCCAGATTCAGGGATATAAAGACTCAGACTTTATGTCTGATATAGATGATCGAAAGTCGACATCTGAGAGTCTGTTCATTTACAATGGTGGTACAGTCAGCTGGAAGAGTTTCAAGCAGACGGTGATTGCTGATTCCACCATGAAGGTAGAGTACATTGCTGCATCAGAAGCGCGAAGGAGGCATTTGGTATAAGAAGTTTGCCGCAGAGCTTGGAGTGATGTCATCGGATGTCCATACCTCTTTACTACGAAATAATGATGCCATAGCCCTAGCTTAGGAGCCAAGGTCTCACCAGAAGTCCAAGCACATCGAGTGGTGATTCCATTTGATTCGTGATTACCTCGAAAAGGGTTATATCAGATCAAGAGAGTCGACTCCACAGACAATGAGGCAGACCCGTTGACTAAGCATTGGGCCAGCAAAAGATCGAAGCCCACCTTGAGAAGATGGGACTTAGATATGTAGCCAATTGGTATTAGGTCAAGTGGGAGTTTGTTAGATGTGTGCCCTAGATGCCAGATTGGTGACACATTCCTATACAAATTTAAGGACAAATTTATAATTTTGACTATAAATCAATAAATGGGTTATTCTTCTATCACATTGTGTACATTGTGTCTGTGATACATCTTTGAGTTAGTAGGAATGTCAATTCATATTTTCAAGAGTAAAAAATTTAAGGCATGAATTTACATAACTAACTCATAAACAGCTCCTGACCATAGGATCATTACGAGGATGGTGATCGATCTGAAGATTGATGTACGATCACTTTCTTAGGATAGATGTGTCTTGAGTCTATGGTATGGAGACATCGGAGTGAGAGTATAGGTATTCGTTGAGAACGAGAGTACTGAGCGTGACCACCTCGAGCAGTCATAAGGAAGTCTACCTTCTCGTCGATAACTAGCTCGATGCTGCAGTTGTGTGTCTAGTTCTTTGACCTGAGGTGCATCGACAGTTCACCTTGAGTGTGTTATAGTTTGACTACACCATAACTCGATCTCCTAGCCATTCAAAACCCTGATGTGTATGTTGGCTGTAGCATATTCATTGTAAGAACTAGGTCGCACCAAGATGGGATCTATCAACCTCGGTAGATGAGAGGAGTGTCCTATGATGATCGAAAGATCAAGTCCTTAAGCCCATGGCCATGGCAGAGTGAAATAATGGAAAAAAAGTTTTTCATTGGGGTTTACATCAGACTCGGATCGATCGATTGATTCATATGACTGATGTTGGGTTTGACGAGTTCACCTTAATCCTAAATTAGTCGAAACTCATGATAGAGGAACTCAATCACATAGGTAGCTGCATCGAGAAGTTATCTTCAATTCTGATGGGTTACCACCATATACTGCTAGGTGTCACTGGTGAATTTTGGAACAATTAGAATGATCTTGATGATCGTTCATTCTAATTGTCTGAATCAGAAGAGTTCTGGTCCATCAAAAGGAGTTTCGATGATTTCGATGATGAGATCATGACATGTCTCATTACCATGTGGAGTTGAACCTAACTGAGTCACACAAATAAGGGTTAGGATCTGGATGTCATTAATTGGGCTAATCCAATTGATTTGGATAAGATCCAATTAGGTTTAAGAAAATCATGCTAGCACACGATTAAGCCTCACTTTCTCCTCGTGTAATCTTTTCTGTCTCTACTGAGCCAAATGTGATTTGACTCATCCAGAGAACTTTGAGAAGATTTCTCTCAGTCTAAATGAAACTTGTCCAGCTCAGAAAAGGCTTATCTTAATTCATGAGATGAATTTAAGATAAGCACCTGCTAATTCCTGTCATCTGCCAATTTTATTTTAGGACATTTGTCAAAAGTTGACATATGGATCTTAAATTAAAGGCCACTTGGCAAGAGCTTATTGGAGAATTTTTATGGAGCCAAATCATATCAAATTGGGTGTCATAATCAGATTATGGTGTGAGCCCAATTGGATTAAGTGAGTGCCCCAAGTGGATAAGGTTGGAGAGTCTTGATAAGATTGGACTCTTTGGCACCAATCTCTCTTTGTCCTTATCCAGTGTTGGGCCAACTTTGAGATAGAGGCTTGGGTTCTTATCTGATGTGATCAAATGACATCAAGCAACTAATCAAAATTTTTTCAAAATTTATTAGAATTTTTTGATTGGTTGAATGATGTGGCACTGCACAGCATATAGGGTCTATATAAATCCTTCTGCGCCTAGGGTTAAAGGAAGAAGTTGTTTTATGCACCAAACCCAATAGCTGCCACCCCCTCCCTTCTTCTCCATATCCTCCCTGCTCTCCTACCTCCCCTCTTCACGTCCAACGAGTTGGACATTCATCTGGTGCAAGGAAAAGGTGTGGTGATGTCTGGAACAGGAAGGTTGTAGGACATCTTCGACAGGCTGCTGCTCCAACTTCAGAAGAAGTTCTGAAGCACTTCAAAATTAGATAGAGATCTAATTTTTGGAGCGTAGATTCATGAGGAGAAGATGTTCTAAGTTTTGCCTGAGTGGATACCGGTAGAAGCCAGGTGCTTGCGTAGCTACATCAGAACCTCGGACTGTGCTGAGATCATCTATAGGATAATCAGATTACCCTTGAGATATGTCTATACTTCTCATACTTTTAGATTTAATTTTAAATATCAGATAATAAAATTAGATCTAATAGACATTAGATCTGAAATAGTATAGGATAAAATTTTTAAATTATTCCATCCCAGATTTGATGAAATCTGGAAGATCCTACAAAGGAAAAGGCGGTTTTTCCTTCAGTGAGTGGATACCTGCAAGATTTGGGTGAAAATCACTGGAAGGTCATCCTTAAGTATTTGAGAAATACTAAGGACCAGTGACTCGATTATGGAGAATCTGATTTAAAACTTATAGAGTATGACTTCAATTTTTAGTTGGACATAATAATAGCAAGAATGTGTTAGAATACATTCTTATCCTAAATAATAGAGCAATCTACTGAAAAAGTTTCAAGCAAAAAGATATAGTCAATTCAATTTGCGAGGCAGAATGCATTGCAGCATCCGATGTTTGCAAGAAAGCTATGTGATTGTAGAAGTTTATTGGCAAGCTAGGAGTGGCACCTTCCGATGATGGTCCTGCTGTATTGTACAGCATCGAAGCCATAGCTCATGCCTTGAAGCTGAAGTTTCATTAGCTTACCAAGTATTTTGCATCGCTACCACCTTATTCGAAAAATCTGTTGAGGGACGTCGAACTTTAGAAGATCAATAGAAAGGAAAATTTGACCAACCCATTTACTAAAGCCTCCATATTTAGTTCTGAGATGATAAATTGAAGATGGATATATGATACTATACTGATTGACTTTAGTCTAAGTGGGAGTAGTTAGAAATATATCATAAAATCAATCATTTGACGATTGTGCTAATTATAAATGTATATGAATTGATAAATAATAAAAGTTATTTGATCTTTTCATCATAAAGTTACATCTTCTAACAAACTCTCATATTGTGATGAAGTCTTTAGGACTATTTTGATCGATAAAGAAGGATTTATCGTATAGTTCTTAAACTGGTTCATGACCAAATGATATACTATTACTAGGATGATAGGGATATCAAGTATAGGTCATTATGTACCACATACGTTGGTTGTCCTCATAACCAAATAGTATAAAAATACTGGTATGGCATACAAGTGAGATGTAGGAGTACATCTTATTGAATGTGACCAACTACGGAGTACTCTGCTGTCAAGAGTAGCTCGCGAAGGGTATGGGTATAAATGTTCTTCCAACTTGAGATCATCATAGTGACTTGCAAGCAACTTACTATACTTTGGTATAAGACTATCTAAATTTATAATTCAGTAACGAAAGATTATTTGATGCAGTCAAGTACTTATCAAGTCAGTGTGTGAGTCAAGGTGGGATTGATCCCTCCGAATTAATAGGAGTTAATGTATCAATGTATTTCAATTTAGCAAAATCTGAACCCGGATAATCCATGTGATGGATTTGAAAAATTAAAATATAATATGGATGACTTATCTAGGATTGACAGTTAAATTCTAGATCATCCTCGAGTATTAGGGTCAATGGGATGAATTATACGATAACCATACGTCAGTAGGTTCTTGAATATTGCTTCGCCATCATTTGATCTATCCGAACATCAGATTTTATTGCTAGATAGTTACATCGATTGATTCAAAAATTTATTTTTGTGCTGTCAGCTTAGGTTCGAACCTACAGGGTCACACTCAAAAAAAATTTCTGATTGATCATGTGGCTGATCAATGATTGAGAATCATTCAAGGACTTAATCATCAATTTGGTTGATGGTTAACCTTATACAAAAGTTACAATAAACTTATTCACTAAATGTTAATAAATTAATGGATGATTAATTAGCAATTATATTGCTAATTAGTTTATTTTATTAAATAAATAGGATTAAATAAAATCTAATTGAATTAGATTCAATTAGGTTTGACCCGATTAGGTTATGAGATGACCTAATTGCTAAAAGAGAATTATCCCTGATTTGATCAGAACTTTAGTTCAATCAATTTTTAATTTGATTAAAATTTGATTAAAAATTATGAACTTAATTAAATTAGATTTTATCTATTTATTTAGGTTAAACCAGATATGATTTGATTTAGATTCAAATAAGAAACTAAGAGTCCATATTGTATTGGACTCTTCACCCTTGCGCCTCCTACATTGAATGGCACCTTTCTCTACATACAAAATTGTTTTGTGTGAGCTTTTTTCATGACAAAGAGATCCTTCCCTTCTCTATCTCATATCCAAATTTGGATAAGTACTAGTTTTAAATAATATGTTAAACTTAGATTTGAATTGGATACCATATAGATAATGTTTGACATTATCTATAAAACCTTGTTGCCAACTTATTTTTTTCTCCTTATGTGTGTGATATTTTAAGGAACTTTTCATCATAAAAAATTAGATGGAGAATTGATTTACTGTAAAAAATTATAGGATGGGGTGTCCCATATTTTTTGGGCATGTTTTGATGTGAATAGAATAGAGGAGGCAACATCTTGTAAGAGTCCATGATCTCTAGGACTCTTCACCCTTATTTCTTACATGCCAATAAAAAGGAGTTTTTATTTTTGTTTTGAGTGTGTAAGATAGAAGAGAGAAGGCTCTTCATGTTTGGGAGCTTGGGGTGTGAGTTCTTGGCATGCAAAAATAGAGGAGGATCCTCTTCTCTTAGGGTGTGCGCAAAACCTAGTCTTCTAGGGTTTCTACCTCAAGGTTTAAAAAGAGAGAAAAAATAAGAAAAAAATTATTTTCTTCTCCATCTTTTCTTACCTCTTCATCTCCTTCAGAAGTCAATCTTCAATCTTTGAAAAAATTTCAAAAATTTAAAAAAAAAATCCAGATTAGCCAAGGAGAAGGTCTTCACGTGAGCTAGCACTCTCGAGAAGATTGATCAGATCAAACTTCGAGTGGACTTTCTGTAGAGGCTGGATATGTGTGTGACTATGAGCAACTAGCAAAGATCATCTTTACCATATCTCTCAACAGTGATGATCATTGATCCATGCTCAGGTATCAAGTTCTGAACTCAGATAGGTGTAGATTTGATCTACCGCTTACACCCATGCATGTAAATTTTATCGTCTGAATTTTTTTAGATTTTATATGCAATATATCATGTCATTGATCCTAGAGTAGGTTGATTTGATGATTAGATCATGTCATAGATCCTATAGTAGATTGATTTGATAATTAGATCATATGTATGTTAGATTAATATAATTAATCTAGTTGTCTTCCACTATAATTTATTCAAAAAGATTTTGAAATACACGCATGAAATTATCTATATTTTTTAACACTGCATCTAGTCGAAACTCATGATAAAGAGACTGAATCACATATGAACTACACCTTAAGATTTTTTTTTATTCTACTGGATTGCCACTACATACTGCTAGGTGTCACTGGTGGATGGTGATGAAAGAAAAGTACCCTATAAGCCAATCGCAAGTGTGTTGCGATGGGACTTTTTTTATAATTTTTCAACTCATGAAATAATATTTATTATTATTTGAGATATTGATTCATCATATTAGCTGGATCTTATTATGTCTAAGATTATGATTAATCTTAAAGATTAGGATAATAATTTTAGAAGACATGAATTGGTCATGCTAATGAGACCTAAAATCTTAAAATCTTAATATTAAATATTTTTGGTTGTAGGAGCATTGAGTTGGGGATCAATGTTCGAATAGACTGGTACATCCTATGTATGCTCAATAGAGAGGGTGGCAAATCTCACTAGCCACTTGTGTGAGATACTAATATAAGGATGTGGATGCTCATTTGAGAAATGAGTCCACTGAATTGACTCGATAAAAGAGAACATCTTATGGAAGTCTTATTTGCATGTCAAAGATGGTTCTCTAAGTGGGAGTTGTGCAAGTGATCCTTAGACCTGAGACTATCATGGAATCTTGTGCACATGAATGCATATTTTGGTTCATACCTAGGCATGGCATTAAGACATGTACGGGATGTTCTGGTATGGAGTGTGCATAGAGGTTGTGAGTAGGTCAACATAGAATCAATCACTCCTAATAAGAAGAGATCGCATCCTATGTATTCTCAATCTTAAATGACTCGAGAAAATTCTTTTGGTCCAAAGTAGGAAGAAGATTAAAAGAGTTTCTAAGTTTCTTCATTGGAGTCATCATTGGTTAATTAAAAATCGATATGAATATGTATTTGAGTTTGACATGATTCCATACTCATGAACATATTCCGGGTGCAAGGATGATCGAAGGATTGAATTGCATGGTAATTTGCCACTGAAGGATAGATTTGGTATTTTCGCCAAATTCTATATCTTTTGGATAGTTATGATATATTGTTAGACATCAATCTTGATTTATAAATTTTTGACCAAATTAAAGAGTTTAATTCGATTGCCAATTAGAAATGATTCTAATTATTGAGCTCGAGTTAGCTCGATTGGATCTAAATCAATTAGGTTGAAATTTAATCAAATTTGGTCAACTTATACCAGACCTACTATAGCTAGATGTAGAAACCAATGGGTCACACACATATAGAAATTGACCAAGGACCCTTTTGAAAAAGGTTGATTGGAATTTTGGATTCAATCAGGGTTCCAATAAGCATGCTAACACTTTGGAAACCCTTGCTCCTTTGGAACCAATTTGGTCCCATCCTTTGCTAATTAGCTAGCCCAATTTGGTAGACATTTGGGTTAGGTCATATACCTGGAAGAAGCCCAAATTGGGGTACCACATCCCATGTTAATGCCAAATATGAAGAGTCCAAGTTGTGGTGGACTCTTGGTGTAAAACAGGTTCTGCCTACAAGTGTTGGCATGGGCAAAAGAAAAAATTTATTTTTTTATGGGATTAAATTATGTGTGTAGCTCACATCACCCTCCATCCTCTGATTCACATCTTAAAGTATGAGATATATTTTTTTTGGAATTTATGGGGTAGAGAAAAAATTGGAAAAAGAAGGATGTCTCGCGCATGCGCAAAAGCATCGTGTATCTCCATGATTTGGAGAGTCCTTATCCTAATAAATACTTTTAGATTAGATAGTTTTTGGTTATGAATTTTACACTTGATAATATTTTTTGATAATTTTTTTGAAATTTTTTCAGACTTATCTGATGCCAAACGATGCCATAAGTCGGTCCTGATGCCTGCGCACACGGTGATCAGCACTCACGTGAAGAGGTGCGAGGATAGCATCCTTCTATGAGAATTTTATCATTATTTTTGATTTTATGGAATTGTATTGAATCCCCAATCTATATGATTTTTGAAGTTTTTTTGATTTGAGAAGGGATGTGAAAACATCCCTTCTTTGGTTGCATGCACAGACCAGGGTGCTGATCGACGTATCATGGATAAGAGTCCTTCTGCTTGAAGGAACTCTTATCTCTGATAATCAGATCAGATATGCCTTTTGGATAAGGCATGTCCCTCTCTTTTGGCATCCCTCTGGTGGCTATAAATAGGCTGGATGCTGGGTATCGATGAATCTAAGAGGGGTTTCCAATTTCTCTCCTATTGTTCTCCTTTTTTCTTACAACCTATCTTAGTTTTAGGACAAGGCTTTGGGATTTAAGACAAAGCCTTATCTGGTCCTAACAAGGGTTGTAAGGATCCTAAAGAAGAAGAATCAAAAGTCCAGAGGAGGTTCTAAGAGGGTGATTAGGTTCTTGAAGAAACTTGATCGGTACGAGGCTAGTCGAGTTCTAGGGCTAGAACTCTTGAAGCAAGGTGAAGAAGGAGCGCTGTCTTTGGTTCAATTTTCATGTGGATCACCATTGGAGGGAAGACACTTGGACACCTTTAAAATTGAGATTAGCACTACAGTATTCTTCTTATCCTAATTTATATTTATTATGCTTTGATTATTATAGTCAAGAGTTTCTGGGCATTAGGGCTTCCAGTGCATTGGGTGTTTTGAATGAAAATTTTAAACACCTAACCCTTCCCTGTGCCACCAAACCCAACAGTGGTATCAGAGCCTATCTTGATTTATGTAATCAAAGATTAATTATTATCTTGATTGTGATCAAGCATGAGTTTTTGGTTTGGTTCAAGTCGGGTCAAGGGTTGAACCCGATTGAACATCCAAACCCTATCATGTCTTAGAGATATGTTTTAAATATAAAATATGATGTATGTGTAAAATTTTTTGTAGCTTAGTACTCTAATTGGAGTTCATCACTAGGCCATCTAGTCATAAGAGCAAGTAGGGTTCAGAGACCCTCTCTTCCTATTCAATAGGGTACTCTTATGGCGTGTAGGGGTGCCACTGTGATGTTCCAAGAAGAAGAACCGTGAAAAGAGTTTTTATATTTATGCATGTTATTAGAACTTCATGCATATATGATATGCTTGAGATGTTTAGTTATAATCATATTGTATGATTCTGCTTCATATCTTAGAGATATGATAAGATGCCATAATTAGTTGTTATGATTATTAAGATACAACTATTATAGTGCATTCTTGTGATAGATTGAATTAGGATGTGTTTGAGACCATTAAAACCCTCATAAAAATTATATTAAGTCATAGTATTGTGAACTAAAAGCTGATCTATTTTTTTGAATCGATTAATTAATTGGTGTCTAAGGAGTGTTTCAAGTGTGGTGGTTATTTAATTGATTTTATTGCTGGTCTGGCCAATTTTATTGGTGTCTAAGAAAAGCAATGGGGGACCCCCACTAATCTTAACACTTTTCTGGCCAATTAGATTAATTCGAATCTTGAATGAAGGTAGCTTAGTGTTTTAAACACTACTAAGGGCCTTCCTTCATGCTAGGTTAATGTTACATCATGAACTATGGCTAGTTTGTTGTGTTACCATAAGGCTTGTCATAAGGATTAATATAACATAATTCTGGTGCATAAAAGATGCTTATGGTAATTTTGGATATACTACTTGTTGTGCTAACACAAGGATAATTATATTTGATTTTGACTGTATTAAAATGAAGGGTCTTACTTAACTAAAATATTATAGCTTGTTATTAACACAAGGCTAATAATATTTTAGAGGCAAGATAGAATATTAGAATTGCATGAGATGTAATTGAAAGAGTTTCCTACTTATGAACTCATGAGGATTTGTTGTATTAACACAAGATCGTTATGAGGAATTAGGTCTCAATCCCACTAAGATAAATATAAAATATATCTCATTTATCATAGGAGAGGGCTATGGTATCTGATAAAATAGTGAGAGACATAACTAGTTTTAAAAGTCCTCATCTAGTTATGCATGTCAAACATAAGTGGTCTGCTTATACTATTATTTTATATATATTTAAGTCTACATTATGGCTTTTTTATTTTCACCCATGATATCATAAATAAAACTATGTTGACGATACAACTATATGGATTGGTTGAGGAACTTGCAAATTAGGTTTATATCGAAAAAAAATTCTGATATTTTGGATATTTTGATCCTAGATTGGTCAGTAATAATGAGAAGGTAATGATGTTGTATGGATATTATTTATAAAAATTTAGACATTGAAAGTATAATTACAAGAATTATCTTGCAAGATTGAAGAAGGGTGCAAGTGTAACACCAAAAGATATGTGTATGATACAGACCTAATTTTTATTGAGTGATTTAGACTCTGATATTTGGGTATTGGATACATCTATGGATCCACATTTATAATTCATTACAGTGACTATAGAATATCAAAGGTCTGAAAAGAGGTGACCTCGAGCTTTATAGCACAAGTGGAGAGTCTATTAGCGCAAAGACTGTGGGAACCTATATACTTGATTTGCCTTCGGACAAAACTTTAGAATTAAATGACTGTTATTACATGTAAAAGGTCATTAGAAATATTATTTCTATACCTTTGTTGTTAAAACAAGGTTATGAAATAAGTTGATGGAAAATGGATGCTTCATTTTTTTTAATGAATTTTATGGCAGTGGTTATATTGATAACAATCTTTTAATTCTTGCACTCAATAAAAATATTTTTTATATTAAAAAAAATATAAAAAAAATGTGAATGTCACATATCTCTGGCATTGTCGTCTTGGTCATATTAGTGAGTCAAGGATAAATAAGTTATACAAAGAAGATTCTTTGATCTAAATGATTATGAATAATTGGGACTTATAAATCTTGTCTCATAGGTAAGATGATCAAGACTCCATTTTCTTAATATGGAGAGAGAACATGTGAGTTGTTAGCTCTAGTACATATAGATGTATATGGACTGATAACAACTCAGACCAGAAGAAGATACTCCTATTTTATCACCTTTACAGATGATTTATTAAGGTTCAGATATGTGTATCTTATGAAACATACATTCGAAGCTTTTGATAAGTTCAAAGAGTATCAAGGTATGGTCAAGAAATAAATTAAAAAAGTATCAAAGTTCTTCGATCTGATCGAAGAGGAGAGTACTTATCCAGTGAATTTCTTGATCATCTTAAAAGTAAAGGTATTCTTCTGAATGGATCCCTCTTTATACATCTCAGTTAAATGATGTAGCAGAAAGAAAGAATCGTACTTTAATTGATATGGTGCGGTCTATGATATGCTTCATCGATCTCCCAATATCTTTCTAAGGATAATGTCTTAGAGACTGCCACATATATATTAAATAGAATGCCTTCAAAGTCTGTTGCAAACACTCCATATGAGATATGAAATGGAAGGAAGCCTAATCTTAAACATCTTAAGACTTTGGACTGTCCTACTTATGTCAAAATATTTTTGGACATAAGCTTAATGCTAGATCAGACAAGTGTAGATTTGTAGAGTATCTTAATAAAATTAATGGATATTATTTCAACCATCCTACTGAATAAAAGGTATTTGTTAGTAGGCACATCACTTTCTTGAACATGAATTTATCCAAGAAGGAGGCAGTGGAGGAATATTAATTTATGAAAGTTCATGATCTACAAACGATCCAGAAATACCAGTGGTTGGACCACAAGAAGATCCTCAATCAAAAGTAACCAAGGATGAGGTACATCCACTATACACACCTCCTCTCTGAAGGTCAGATAGAGTGCGTCAAGCATCTCTGAGATATAATTTTATCATTGAGAATATAAGTCTATCAACATCATTTAGGATGTTGATCCACTGATCTATTCAGAAGCTGTCATGAGTAGGGACTCAGACAGATAGCTGGAAGCTATGAAATCGAGATGGACTTGATGAATACCAATCAAGTGTAGACCTTGGTTGATGCACCTGAGGGTGTGACTCTAATATAAGGTGCAAGTGGATCTTCAAAAGGAAGATCAGAGTAGATGGCCAAGTAGAAACCTACAAAGGTAGGTTAGAGACGAAGGTTTCAGTCAAAGACAAGGAATTGACTATGATGAAACCTTCTCACCAGTGACTATGCTCAAGTCCGTCCAGATTTTGCTTATAATAGCGCATACTACAATTATGAAATCTGACAGATGGATGTCAAATATTTTTCTTAATAGTAATCTAGAAGAAGAGGTCTATATGACTCAGCCAGAGGATTTATCTCAAGTGGAGAGCAAATCAAATATGCAAGCTAATGAGATCCATCATGGATCGAAGCAGGTTTCAAGGAGATAGAACATTCGATTTGATATGACAGTCAAAGAGTTTGGCTTTATCAAAAATAGGATGAACCATGTGTATACAAGAAGACAAGTGGAGTGTTATTATCTTCTTGGTTCTGTATGTTGGTGACATACTGCTCATTGGGAATGATATCTCAATGATGCAATTGGTCAAGACTTAGCTATCGAATAAGTTTTTCATGAAAGACTTGGGTGAAGCATCCTATATACTGGATATAAAGATCTATAGAGAAAATCTAAAAGGAAGTTAAGCTTATCCCAATCACAGTACATAGATCTCATATTAAAGAGATTTAATATGGAGGCAAGTAAGAGGTTACCTGCTGCAAGTCATGGTATACGTCTCTCTAAGAGAATGTATCCTAAGACATCAGAAGAGAGGAAAAGGATGAATGAAATCTCTTATGCTTCAGTCGTGGGATCAATTATGTATGCCATGCTATGTACCAAGCCTGATATAGCTTATGCTTTGGGCATAGCTAGTAGATTTCAGGCTGATCCAAGGAAGGATCATTGAAAGTAGATGATAGCAAGTCAATATCAGGGTATGTGTTTATCCTAAATGATGGGATAGTGAGTTGGAAGAGTTCAAGCAGTAGATAGTAGCTAACTCAACTACTGAGCCAGAGTATGTTGCTGCTAGTGAAGCCATTAAGGAAGCTGTTGGATGAAGAAACTCATCATGATTTAAGAGTCGTTCCTAAGATTGAAGGATGGTGTCACTCTAGAGTAATAACACTAGGACGTTATTCAAGATAAGAACCTAGGTCTATTATAGATCCAGCAATCCTCAGATGTTTTATCTCATTAGAGATAAGATGTTATCCTTAAACGAGTAGACAGAAAGAAAATACAGCAGACCCATTCACTAAGGCCATACCATAGCAGCTATATGATTATCATCAGATTATATGAGATACAAAGATGATTGGCTTTAGTGCAAGTGAGAGATTGAAAGAAAAGTACCCTATAAGCCAATCGCAAGTGTGTTGCGATGGAACTTTCTTTACAATTTTTTAACTCATGAAATGATATTTATTATTATTTGAGGCATTGATTCATCATATTAGCTGCATCTTATTATGTCTAAGATTATGATGAATCCCAAAGATTAGGATAATGATTTTAGGAGACATGAATTGGTCATGCTAGTGAGACTAAAATTCTAATATTAAATATTCTGATCGTAGGAGCATTGAGTCGGGGATCAATATTTGGATAGACTGGTACATCCTATGTATGCTCAATGGAGAGGATGGCAGATCTCACTAGCCACTTGTGTGAGAACTAATATAAGATGTGGGTGCTCATTTGAGAAATGAGTCACTGAATTGACTCGATGAAATAGAACATCTTATGGAAGCCTTATTTGCATGTCAAAGATGGTTCTCTAAGTGGAGTTGTGCAAGTGATCCTTAGACCTGAGACCACCATGAAATTTGTGCACATGAATTCATATTTTGGTTCATACCAGACATGGCATTAAGACATGTACAGGATGTTCTGGATATGGTGGAGTGTGTATGGAGGTTGTGAGTAGGTCAACATGAATAATCACTCCTAATAAGAGGAGATCGCATCTGTGTATTCTCAATCCTAGATGACTCAAGAAAAGTCTTTTGGCCAAAAGTAGGAAAGAGATTAGAAAGAGTTTCTAAGCTTCTTCATTGGAGTCATCATTAGTTAATTGAGAATCGATATGAATATGTGTTTGAGTTTAACATGATTCCATACTCATGAACATATTCAGGGTGCAAGGATGATCGAAGGATTGAATTGCACGATAATTTACCATTGAAGGATAGATTTAGTATTTTCATCAAATTCATATCTTTTAGTAGTCATGATACATTGCTAGACGTCAATCTTGACTTGTAAGTTTTTGATCGAATTAAAGTGTTTAATTCGATTGCCAATTAGAAATGATTCTAATTATTGAGCTCGGGTTACTCGATTGGACCTAAATCAATTAGATTGAAATCTAATCAAATTTGATCAATTATACTTGAACCTACTACTGACAAGATGTGAAACCCAATGGGTCACACACATATAGAAATTGACTAAGGATCCTTTTGAAAAAGGTTGATTGGAATTTTGGATTCAATCAGGGTTCGGTAAGCATGCTAGCATGTGTGGAAACTCTTGCTCCTTTGGAGATCAATTTGGTCCCATCCTTTGCTAATTAGCTAGCCTAATTTGGTAACATTTGGGTCAGATTGTGATACCTGGAAGCAGCCCAAATTGGGGCACCACATCTCATGTTAACGCCAAATATGAAGAGTCCAAGTTGTGGTGGACTCTTGGTGTAAAACAGGTTCTGCCTACAAGTGTTGGCATGGGTAGAAGAAAAATTTATTTTTTCATGAGATTAAATTATGTGTGATAGCTCACATTATTCTCCATCCTCTGGTTCACATCTTAAAGTATGAGATATATTTTTTCTGAAACTTATGGGATAGAGAAAAAATTAGAAAAAGAAGGATGTCTCGCGTGTGCGCGAGAAGCATCACGTCTCTCCATGACTTGGAGAGTCCTTATTCCACTCAAATACTTTCTGATTGGAATGATTTTTGGTGATAATATTTTTACTTGATAATATGTTTTGATAATTTTTTTGTAAATTTTTGGACTTATCTGAATGCCAAACGGATGCTATAAGTTGGTCCTGATGCCTGCAACATGGTGATCAGCACTCGCATGAAGAGGTGAAGATAGCATCTTCTGTGAGAATTTTATCACAAATTTTAATTTTTAAATTTAGATTGAATTTCCAATACACATAGATTTTTGAGAATTTTTTTGATTTGAGAAGGGATGTGAAAACATCCCTTCTTTGGTTGCACACGCGCAGACCAGGGTGCTGATCGACGTATCATGGATAAGAGTCCTTCTACTTGAAGGAACTCTTATCTCTGATAATTAGATCAGATATGCCTTTTGGATAAGATATGTCCCTCTCTTTTGGCATCCTCTGGTGGCTATAAATAGGTCTGGGCATAGGTATCCAATGAATCTAAGAGGGGTTTCCAATTTCTCTCCTGTTGCTCTCCTTTCTTTCTTACAACCTATCTTAGTTTTAGGACAAGGCTTTGGGATTTAAGATAAAGCCTTATTTGATCCTAACAAGGATTGTAAGGGTCCTAAAAAAGGAGAATCAAAAGTTCAAAGGAGGTTCTAAGAGGGTGAGGTCAGGTTCTTGAAGAAACTTGATCGGTACGAGGCTAGTCGAGTTCTAGGGCTAGAACTCTTGAAGCAAGGTGAAGAAGGAGTACTATCTTTGGTTTAATTTTCATGTGGATCATCATTGGAGGGTGGATACTTGGATACCTTATAAAATTAGAATTAGCACTACAGGTATTCTTCTTATCCTAATTTATATTTGTTATGCTTTGATTAATATAGTCAAGAGTTTCTGGGCATTAGAGCTTTCGGTGCATTGGGTGTTTTGAATAAAAATTTTAAACATCTAACCCTTCCATTGTGTCATCGGAACCCAATAGGTGAGAGCTCATTAGGATTGCTCAGGATCGACAATCCTTGATGAGTTAGAGTGAAACTATTCTGACCCATCGAAAGGAGTTTCAATGATGCTATGATAAAATTATTGTATATCTCACTACCAGATAGATTGAATCTATGGGATCAGACATAAAGAGATTAGATCTGGAATAAGTAATTAGACTTATGAAGTCTCAATTGGGTTTAGAAAAACCCTATTGGGTTCAGGGTAACCTTGCTAGTATATGGTTGAACCCAATTTTTTTTTGTATTTGAATTTTTTATTTGATAAGATTAATTCAAATTTAATTATCTGCTAATAGCCTAAATAAATTAGATTCATTGGGCTCTAATTATTGAGTGCCTAGGATTTTGGATCAAATAAATTTAGGGTTCAAACCCTTAATCAATTTCCTTGATAGTTTGATTGGGCGCCACTTGATTTGATCAAGTTGGGTGTGCACACACTAGAGAGGGCATGTGGATCTAATTGGGGCATCCCATGGCAGCCATGTGGCATGTGTATTTGTGGGTGCAAGGACTTCAAAAGTTGGCATCTAAATGATCTCCTAAAGGGGGTCAAATAACTAAAGGATTAAGGATTCCTAATGCAAGTAGGATTTGTATTAAGTAGTAGTTTGGTTTTGAATAGGATTCAAACCTTATGCCTATTAAAGGGACCTTCTCTAAGGCTCCTTAGCTTTGAATTTCATTAGCCCATGCCTCTCATAGAAGCTCCCCATGCCCCCACTCTCTTCTCCCTCTCTTCTCCCCTTGAAGTCCAATGCCCAAGGTGTTGGGCATCCCACTTCTCCATGCCTAAGAGAAGCTTGGTTATCCCTTTGCTTGCTAATTTTTCAATCTTTGATTGTTTTATAATCAAGAAAATAAAATCAAGAGAAGAAAGAAGAAAAGATCAAGAAAAAGATCAATGAGTTGATCATGATCCAGACTTCATTCAGATCTGCAGGCTGATTGTTCTTAAAGAAGTAGGATCAACACAAAAGAGGATTGTACAGATTGATCCTGAGTGGATACCCATAGAGATTGGACACTTGCATGGTTAAGAGAGAACTTACTCTCTTTCAGATCCAGATTTGAAAAAAAAAATTATGAAACAGGTATGTGATTCGATCATATATTCAATTTCAGTAAAAAATTCAGTATGTGTTCAATTTTAGCATATGAAGTAGATCCTTGTGTTTTATATTTTATGCATGTATGATTAAGATTAAAAGATATTTTAATCTTCTATTCTACTATATTATTCAGAGAAAAAAAATAAAAACATACACGCATGCCTCGACATGAAATTCTAACAGTAGTCTCAGAGCCACATATTTCATATGCATGAAATCGACATACATATTTTGAAAAGAATTTTAAAATCTAATTTTTCTTGATATATGAGTTGTATAGATGATTACTTTGATTTTAAAATTTATTTTAGATTTAATTTTTAGATCATATAGTTGATATGTGTTAGTATGTATGGTTCTGAATTTTGTTCTAGAATGATTTTTAGTTCATATTTATGCGATATGTCGATGTATGCATAAAATCTAAAATTAATTTGATCTAATTTATGATGCATATATGAGATATGTGATTGCATATTTAGGTCTAAAAATTATTTCAATATGATTCATAATTTGTGTATGAGATATATGACATCATGTTATGATCTGAATTTTTGTTTAGATTTAAATTTTACATACATATATGAGATATATGCTTCTATATTAAATCTAAAAATTAATTTTATAATTTAAAACTTATCTTTTGATAAAAAAATTAAATCTAAAATTAATTTTAAAATCTAAAATTTATGTTTATGTATGAAGATTTTGATCATGAAAAAATCAAAAATAATTAGGTCATGTAATTAGATTGCATCTAGGATTTTTGATTTGAACACAATGGGTCTAATTTGATTAAGTAATTAATCAAATTGAGTCAAGTATTGATTAGGATTAAGTCAATTAATTTATAAGATCAAGCAATTATTGTTGATCAAATTGATTGAATCCTATGTGTAGAGTCAATTAACCTAAGGACCTAATTCAGCTCGATGGCTTGAGCCTGATTCGCTTCAACTAATCTATTTGGACCAATTGACCTATTGGTGTCTAAGGTAAGCAATTAAGAGATAGTTATTTAATTGGTTTCATTTGCTGACTTGATTAATTTATTGGTGTCTAAGAAAAGCAATGGGGAGACCTCCGTCAATCTCCACTTATCTGATCAATTTGGAAGATTGAGTCCTGAATAAGGTTGTTTGGTGGTTTGGTTTAGCCCATACCAATTAGATTGGTCATATGATGACTAATTAGATAAGACTTAAACTTAAATCTTTTCATAAATATTAAGTCCATTGGTCTTTCACCATTGTAGATGTGCGTGCGTGCTACTGGTGTTGATTGTTCTCGGCTAGTCACAGTGGTTCAATTACACCGAGAACACACAACCACTCTATTACCAAAGAGTTGCTCCAGAGTAAGGATAGGGTTGGGCCCAATAACTATTAAGTGAGGGATCCAATGATGGTTTTGCACCTACTTGTGAATGGTAGGTCGGACTTAATTAAAGAGTGTGGTCAATAACTGTTAGATGAGCCCATATGACTTAAAGACTAAGTCGCTGCAATATGCTTGAGAAGTATTTGGGCAAAGAGTTGTCCATGCATCGATGTACTATTGAGAAATATGTTCCAAAAACCAATTGTCAACCTGTTGACGGTTGAGCAACCTTGTATTGTAATTAATTTATTAATAAATAAAATATATTTTTGATATTTTCATCATAAGTTTTCATCTTCTAATGAACTTTGTTGTTGTGATGAAGTCCTTAGGATTATTTAGGTTCGATAAAGAGAAGATTTATTGATTAGTCCTTAAAACTGTTCATGACCAAATGATAGGCTGTTAATAAGGACGACAGCTTCTATCGAGTATAGGTCACTGTAGGCCATATGGATTGGTTGTCCTCTTAACCAAAGAGTGTGGAGACACTAGTATGGCATACAGATGAGATGAAAGGTACATCATCATTGAACATGACCAACTTCAGAGCATTCTACTGTCAAGAATGTCTCTGATGGGATATAGGTATAAGTGTCTCTTAGACCTGAGATCGCTTTAGTGACTTGCAAGCAACTCACTGTGCTTTGGTACTAGACTAACTGAATTTCTAATTCAGTAATGGAAGGCTTTGGGTACAGTCAAGTACTTACGAAGTCAGAATGTGATCGAGATGGGATTGACCACTCCAAGAGTTGGAGAAGAATGAGTCGCTGTATTTCAATTCAATTTAGCAAAACCTTGGCCAGGGTAATTCATCAGATGGATTTGATATTTGAAATATAATGTGAACAACCTGATCAGAGTTGACAGTTGAACTCTGAGGTGTCCTATGAGCATTTTGGTCAAGGGGATGAATTATATGAAAACTATATCCGCATGGGTTCTAAAGATGTTATTCTACACATTCGACTTATCCGATCGTCGAGTATCATTGCTAGATGATCACTTTGAATGGTAAAAAAATTATTCCTATACTACCAGCTTAGGTTTGGAACTATGAGGTCACACACATTAGAGTTTACGATCTGATCGGATGGTTGATCAACGATTAAGAATCGTTCTAGGATTAAACAATCAATATGATTGACATTAACCTAGTGCAAGTGTTGCAGGAGGATCGATTAGCAATTTGATTGCTAGTTGGCTTAATTTGATTAAGTCAATGGACTGAGATTAAGTCTAATTGAATATGATTTAATTAGATTTGGTTTAGGCTTAATTGGATCAAGTCCAATTAGTTTATTGGATAAGCCAAGTGCAAAGAAAAACTAGTCCTAGTTCAATTAGGACTTGAGTCAACCTAATTTCTAATTCGATTAGAAAATTAAATCAAATTTAAATATAATTTAATCTAATTAAATTAGGTTCTTAATTGGGTTAAAATCTATTTTAATTGGATTGATTTGATTTTGGTTTGATTTGATTTAACAAATCAAATTTGAACAAGTCATAGATGGAATCCTAATAAGACTAGGATTCTACCTTGCACCACCTTAGCCCCCCACGCCCACTCTCTCTTATCCCACGCCCATGTTGGAAAAGGTGCAAGATTTCATGCATGAATTTCAAAATATTTTTGAAATATAATACAGCGAAACATGTAAATTAAATAATTTAATCTACAAATACATGTAATCAAATTACTAAATCCTACAATTAGGACCTATAACATATCATATTACATTTATAAATCAAAAAATAAAAGCTTTGGTATTGATCAAACAATATCCTAGATCTGAAATAGTTTTAGATCTAAAACTTAGATCACATTTAGATAAGAGAAGAGATCAGATCTCTTATCTTGGTGTGGGTTGAGAACTCCGTGGTTGATTTTTTTTGTTATTTTTGGAACCGTACATATGTCTGACTTCTACAGGTGATCCACACGAGGCTGCAATAAAATCGGAGGTTCGTCGAATGAAGATCTGCTCGAAGTGCTAGCTTCTTGCAGATCCCTCCGGATAGTTAATCTAGAAAAATATTCTTCGAATCTCTTGGATATTCCATGAGATGAAGAATATGAGGAGGAATGAGGGAGAAGTCAAACTTTTTGACCTTCCTAAAATCAGAAATAAAATATAATAGAAAAGATTCTAAGAGAAGACAGTTCTTCTCTTTCAAGTCATCAATGATTGATGTTCTGAGAACATCTCTATGCTAGGATATGAGGAGACCTTCTTCTCTAGATATTTTTCAAACTTTTAGATCTTATGATATTTGATTTTTCTCATAGAAAAATCTCATGATTGATGGAGAAGAAGGGTTCTAAAATAAACCTTAAGAGAAGACCTTCTTTTCTTCTTCTTCTCTCATCAGAACATGATCAAATCATGTCTAAAATTAGATCACCATGCTCCAACTCATTGGAGCACACATCCACCACACCATCCCTCTTTCTCTCTCAAATTTTTATCACATAAAAATATAAAATAAAGAGAGAATAATCTGAAAAGAAAATAATAAGAGAAAATAATCTTTTCTCTTACCTTTTGTTTCTACAAGACATCAACTTTTGATCTCTTCATTGAAGACTCTCCTCCAAGGATATTGGTGCCTCAATACACCCATGCCATCCTTCTTTCTCTTCTGCTATATCTATCAAAAAAACATGAATTTTTGACTCTTATTTGATAGCATATAGGGTGGCAACTTTTTATATGGCAGATTAGGTCAAAAGACCTAATCAACAAGGTGTCCATGGGGCGTCCAACTCTTGGATGCCCCCTCCCTTATAAATTTTATGGAGATCAGGATAATATGCTTAAAAAAGGATGACAAAATGATAGGATAAGCTTGGGGAAAGTTGGCACAAGAGAGGAGAGAAGAGTCCTTGTGAAGAGGGACTCTTTCAAAAAAAGAATAAGCCTAAACCACTTTTCATAATTAACCAAATCACTTTCCACATTGAACCAAATCAAATCTGATTCAAATCTCTAGAATAAGTGTGTGAGATAATATTCCTTGGATGTGGATATCATAGAAAAATATCTAGAAATTAACTAGTGGGCGTGGGCTTGATATTTCTTAGGTGGCGCAAGAGATGATATGGAATCCTAGTTTAACTAGGATTCTTATGTAGATTAGGTCAAACACTTTGAACCCAATCTAAATTAATTATAACCTAATTAATGGTGATTCTAGTCTAACTAAGAGTATAATTAAATTAGATTAAATTATATTTAATTTTGATTTAAATCCTAACTTAATTAGGAATTAGGTGCATACAAGTCCTAGTCGAACAGGGACTTATTCTCCTTGCAATTGGCATATCCAATAAACTAATTAGACTTAATCCAATTAAATCTAAACTAATTTTACTTAAATTAAATTCAATTAGACTTGATCTTATCTCAATTGCTCAATCAGATTGAGCCAATTAGCAATCCAATTGCTAATCGATCCTCCTGCAATACTTGCATTAGGTCAAACATCAATCACATTGATCATTTAACCTAAGAATGATTCTCAATCATTGATTAACCATCTGTTTAGGTTACAACCTCTTATGTGTGTGAACCTATAGGTTCAAACTTGAGTCGGTAGCACAGAAATCAATTCCTGTACCAGTCGAAGTAACCATCTAGTAATGGTTCCAGACATCCAGATATGGAAAGCAATATTCTAAGAATCCTGACCCATGGTTATCATATAATTCATCCTTTTGATCAATAATACTCAAGATGACTTTGAAATACTGTCAACACTCATATAAGTCATCTCTATTATGTCTCAAAATTTTGCAAATCTCGTGACTCTTCACGAGGATTACCTAGGCCTAGGTTTTGCTAAATTGAAACATAGCGAGACATTCTCTTCCTGAAGTTAATCAGGAATGGTCAATCCATCTTGACTCATACACCAACTTCACAAGTACTTGACTGTATCCAAAAATTTTTCGAACCTATATTAAAAATATAGGCAGTCCGACACCAAAGCACAGTGAGTTGCTTGCAAGTCACCGTGGTGATCTCAGGTCAGAGGGACACTTATACCCATTGGCCTTAGCTAACTACTCTTGACAGTAAAGTATTACATTGGTCATGTTCAATATAGATGTACTTCTATATCTCATTTAGATGCCATACCAGTGTCTCCATACCACTTGGTTACGAAGACAACCAATGCATATGGCATAAAGCGACCTACACTTGATAAGTTATCATCCTTGTTAATAACTTATTATTTGGTTGTGAACAACTTAAGAACCATCCGATAAATCTTTCTTTATTGATTGATTATGGTTCTAAGGATTTTATCATAATTTAGGAGTTCATTTAAGGAAGATAAAACTTTTATAATGAACCTGCCAAATAACTATTATTATTAGATAATTCATATACTAATTCCAATCATCTACCACTTAGATGATTGGCTTTAGGACATATTTTCCAACAACTTTCACTTATACTAAAGCCAATCAGAATGATATCAAATATCCTATCTTTCACTTGAGTTCGTAGAACTTCTTAGTTTCGAGGCCTCAGCAAGTGGGTCGGTCAAGTTCTCCTTTAGCATTGATCTTCCAAAGATCGATGTCACCCTGTTCTAAAATCAAAAGTGATAGCAATATAGAGTATGCTGGTCCTTCAGTTCTTTAGCCAGATTTATGGCTCCAGTGCTATGATAGGATTGGACCATCAGTGGAGGGTGCCACTCCCAACCTGCTAATGAAGCTCAGCAATTACACAACTTGCATGGCGCATCATATGCTATGATGTACTCTACATCACTAACTTAGTAGGCTAAAGTATCTTGCCTGAAACCTTTCCAGCAGATTGCTTCTACAATTAGGGTATGATCTGATACTTTCTTGTTGTCATTTTGATCTGACTAAAATCGAAACATCCACATGTTCAAAGTCAGTATTTCTATATTTGAGTCACTGGACTTTAGTATTTCCTAAATACTTAAAGATTATCTATACAATCTTTCAGTGGTTCTTACTTAGATCAGACTGGTATCTGCTCACTACAATTAGTGAGTATACCATATCTGATCTTGAACATGAAGAAATTAGATGACACCCAAACCTTTATTCTTTGCAATGTTGGAATGCCATTTTCGATTAAGAGAATTTCATCCACAGACAACACAAGGAATAACACTACAGAACATTTTTCCCATTTATAAATGCAGGGTTCCTCTTTGTTCATAACAAAGACATATGTTCAAAATGTATGTTCTAACTCTGGGATAATAGCGAAACAGGCTTTATAGGTCTTCACCTTTCCGTCTGCGCTACTCTGTTCCTTTTGAAAAATCCATTCACACCCAATGGATTTTATCCCTTCAGGTGAATCATCTAGTGTCCATACACTATTGATTTCTATGGACTTCAATTTGGATTTGATGGCTCCAAGCCACTTCTCAGAGTTAGACCACTACATTGCATCCCTATAGGTGATCAGATCCTTGCTAATCTCATTAAGCTCAACAGGATCGCCATCCCAGACCTAGACACTGAAGTGTCTGTCCGACTTATGCGGTACTCTACCAGATCTCCTTAAAGGTGTTACTTTAATGGGCTTCGAGTTTGATCTAATCAAATCCAGTTCTGTAGGTTTACTAGATTATGTCGGTTCATTTTCTACCAGTCAAACTTTCAAGTTCAACTTGATAGGCATTAGTTCCTTCTCTAAGGAACTCCTTTCCAAAAGGAATGCCCTACTGCTGATGAGCATCTTATGTTCTTCAGCACGATAGAATCAGTAACTCTTAAACAACTATTGGACCAAGAACCAAGTTTATCTATATGCAAATCTTTGACATAGGTCGATCAAGTCCAAACCCAAAGGTGAGAGAGTCTAGGTCTATGCCCGATCCATATCTCATATGGAATCTGCACAACAGACTTACTCAGTATATTTTTAGAGTAAAACAAGTAATCACACAAGAGCACAATCCTGAAACAGGCAGAGAAGTGAACTCTATTGTGGATTGAACCATGTCTAACAAAGTTCAACTTCTCCTTTCAGATACACTGTGTTTCGAAAAGGAATCCACTGAGAGAGAATCCAATTCTCTCCTAGATATGTCACAAACTCACTGGATAAGTATTCGCCTCCTTGATTTGATCGAAGAGTTCAAACACCTTATCCAGTTTGTTTCAATCTTTCATTATTGAATCATTTGAACATTTCAAATGATTCAGCCCAGATGCATCTATGCCCAGATAGGTCATCTATAATGAAATATTAATATCTTTCTCTAGCACTTAAGTTCAGAGGTCCACATACATCACTATATATGAGACTTAGAACTTTATCAGCTGCTTCACCTTTTTCATTAAAAGGTAACTTTGTCATCTTTTCAAGAAGACAAGACTCACAGGCTATCAATGATTCACAATCATTGATGTGAGATTTTCCTCTCAAGCTAATCCATTTATCCTATTCTTGTCAAGGTGACTAAGCCAAAGATAGACATCCATGACATTATCTAACTTGGGTGTGTACATTACACTTAATAGGCTGTGAAATGTAAAATGTCATTTCCTTATTGTCCATGTATTATTGTAACATTATTCATAATAATATCACAATAATCTTAGTTTATTAATGAATGATAATCATCTTTAGCCAAAAGGCCAACAAAGATTACATTCATCATAAACAATGGACAATAGTAACAATTACTCTAAATGACAATATTTGAAAATAAGCTCTACAATTTCTAAAGTTAAGATTGGAATAAGACTTCCATCCCTAATGTTAGGTACAAAATACCCTCAGTCGAAGTTCTCAACGGGATTGACCCTTGCAGGCCCCCTCCGACTTTCGACTACTGGAAGACTCCGCCCGGACTCCCACGGGAGCCAGGCTCCGTTCGCAACTTCAACCGCAAGGAAGACTCCGCCCGGACTCCTATGGGTGTCGGGCTCCGTCTCCAACTTCAACCGCAAGGAAGACTCCGCCCGGACTCCTACTGGAGTCGGGCTCCGTCACCAACTTCAACTACTGGTAAGCTCCATCCGGACTCCCATGGGAGCCGAACTTCGCACCTGACTTTAATTGCAGGAAGACTCCGCCCGGACTCCCACGGGAGCCGGGCTCCATCCCCAACTTCAACCTCAAGGAAGACTCCGCCCGGACTCCTACGGGAGCCGGGCTTCATCCCCAACTTCAACCGCAAGGAAGACTCCACCCGGACTCCTACAGGAGTTGGGCTCCGTCACCAACTTCAACTACTGGTAAGCTCCGTCCGGACTCCCACGGGAGCCGGACTTCGCACCTAACTTTAATTGCAGGAAGACTCCACTCGGACTCCCACGGGAGCCTGGCTCCGTCCACAACTTCAACCGCGAGGAAGACTCCGCCCGGACTCCTACGGGACCCGGGCTCTGTCCCCAGCCTCAACCGCAAGGAAGACACCGCCCGGACTCCTATGGGAGCCGGGCTCCGTCACCAACTTCAATTGCTGGTAAGCTCCGTCCGGACTCCCACAGGAGCCGGACTTCGCACCTGACTTTAATTACAGGAAGACTCCGCTCGGACTCCTACGGGAGCCGGGCTCCATCCCCAACTTCAACCGCAAGGAAGACTCTGCCCAGACTCCTACGGGAGCCGGGCTCCATCACCAACTTCAACTGCTGGTGAGCTCCGTCCGGACTCCCACGGGAGCCAGACTTCGCACCTGACTTTAATTGCAGGAAGACTCCACCCGGACTTCCATGGGAGTCGGGCTCCGTCCACAACTTCAACCGCAAGGAAGACTCCGCCCGGACTCCAACGGGAGCCGGGCTCCGTCCCCAACTTCAACCGCAAGGAAGACTCTGCCCGGACTCCTACGGGAGCCGGGCTCCGTCACCAACTTCAACTGCTGGTAAGCTCCATCCGGACTCCCACGGGAGCCAGACTTCGCACCTAACTTTAATTACAGGAAGACTTCGCTCGGACTCCCATGGGAGCCGGGCTCCGTCCACAACTTCAACCGCAAGGAAAACTCCGTCCGGACTCCCACGGGAGCCGGGCTCCGTCCATAACTTCAACCACAACGAAGACTCCGCCCGGACTCCTATGGGAGTCGAGCTCCATCCCCAACTTCAACCGCAAGGAAGACTCCGCCCGGACTCCTACGGGTGCCGGGCTCCGTCACCAACTTCAACTACTGGTAAGCTCTGTCCGGACTTCCACGGGAGCCAGACTTCGCACCTGACTTTAATTGCAGGAAGACTCCGCCCGGACTCCCACGGGAGCCGGGCTCCGTCCACAACTTCAACTGCAAGGAAGACTCCGCTCGGACTCCTACGGGAGCCGGGCTCTGTCACCAACTTCAACTGCTGGTAAGCTCCGTCCGGACTCCCACGGGAGCCAGACTTCGCACCTAACTTTAATTGTAGGAAGACTCTGCCCGGACTCCTACGAGAGCCGAGCTCCGTCCCCAACTTCAACCATAAGGAAGACTCCGCCCAGACTCCTACGGGAGTCGGGCTCCATCACCAACTTCAACTGCTGGTAAGCTCCGTCCGGACTCCTATGGGAGCTGGACTTCGCACCTGACTTTAATTGCAGGAAGACTCCGCCCAGACTCCTACGGGAGCCGGGCTCCATCCCCCACTCCAACGGCTGCAGGCAGACTTCGCCCGGACTCCTACGGGAGTCAGACTCCACCCACAACTCCAACAGCAAGGATACTCTGCCCAGACCCCTACTGGAGCCAGACTCCACCCCCGACTGTGACTGAAGGAATACTCCATCCGAGCTCCTACCGAAGCCGGATTTCGAGTTCCTCTCGAACAGATGGCTAACTACCTCTCTCCGCCAGACACTCCAACTGGACTTCAGCCGACAGACCTTCATCCGCTGGCGCATCGCAGTAATAGCCGTGATTCTGCTCCATTCCTTGCTCCATGGTAGATTCTGCGCGGCTCCATCACTCCATGACCCTACTCCACCTCCTGTGATGGATTCCACGTGGCTCCATCACTCCCTGGCAGGCCGTAATAATGGCCACGGTTCTGCTCCACTTCCTGCGATGGATACCGCGCGATTCTTCTATCCTCTAGCAAGTCACGACAACGGACGTCGCTCCACTCCTCATGGCAGACTCCACGTGGCATGCCCCGATAATAGCCACTGGTCCACCCCACTACTCTCCACAATAAACTTTCCCTGACTATGGGCGGCCCACTGCCAGACGGTTACAGGCATCACCATCAGTTTGTTGCCCCCTCCACCTATAAAAGGGGAACCCCAGATATGTTATTCTATAAGCTCTCATTTTTACCTAGAAACTCTGCTAAAAATTTTCATTCGAGCACTCCATTCTTGTTGAGGCAGAGAACTGACTTGAGCATCGGAGGGTCTTACCGGAGCAACCCCACCTCCGGTTTAGACTTCTTTTGCAGGTCCCGGCGACAACCGCGACTCCAGCTTCTCCGGCGTAAGCGAATTTTTGCACCAACAGGATTGGCGCTAGAGGAAGGGGCCTGTGTCTTCGCAGTACCCTTGTTCTTAAAGGGGCGCTCAACGGGACCGCCCCCGGGCATCTTTTCCGACATCCTCTCCTCTCTCCTTTACTTGGTCTTTGTTCGATGCCTCCCCGCAAGGCGTCCACACGACGATCCACGGCCTCCGCGGCCAGATCTCAGGCTCCGACCTCACCTCCAGTTTTCCAGCCTCCTCCTCCTCCTCCGGCAATGGTGGTCGGCGCAGAGCAATTTGATCTGTTGGTGCAGCAGGTCAGAGGCCTCACTGAGGCCATACAGGCCATGCAGCAGCAGCAGTAGCCGCAAGCATCAGTGCACCTGGAAAGGGTGTCACCGGAACACCAGAATTCGACGGTGGGGGGGCCACTTGGGCCATCCGTCCCGTCTTTCCTGAGAAGATGAACCGAGGGTGGAGAGCCCTCAATCGAATCATGACTCCACCCCTGAAAGATCCCTGCCCCCATTCTGCCAGAGGACCCTCGAGACCCGAAGTCGAGAGGATTTTCTGGATCGAAGACTCCAAGAGATGAACCGGGGATCGAAGAACTCCGCCACGCTCCCCCCGCTTATGGTGAGGATATTTGCACTACCCTTCCTTTTCTCAAATGATCATGCAGGAACCGATCCCACCAAACTTCAAACTCCCCCAGTTCGAAAGCTATGATGAGACTTCGGACCCGGTCGATCATCTGAAAGCCTTCCGGATGATGATGCTGCTTCATGGCGCACCCGACGCCATTCTATGCTGAGCCTTCCCATCCACCTTGAAGGGAGCGCGAGAAACTGGTACTCGTGCTGAAGTCGGGTACCATCTTTTCCTTCGATCAAATGAGCCACCAATTCGTGGCCCATTTTGTCAGCAGCCGGTGCCCCCAGAAGGGCTCGGAGTCCCTCATGAATATCAGGCAGAGGGAGGGGGAGTCCATTCGGCCTACATCAACCGCTTCAATGTTGTAGCGCTGGAGGTCGGAATTTGGACCAGTCGGTAGCAATGGCCGCTCTGAAGGGTGGCCTTCAGAAGAATGACCTTTTGTTCTCCCTGGAGAAGAAGTACCCCAAATTTTGCCGATTTGTTGGCTCGGGCTGAAGGGTAGCCCGAGCGGAAGAAGCCTTCAAAATGAAGGATGAGGAGACCACGAGAGAGTGGCAGGCGGGAGACTCGAGTAAGCCCGCAGTCGAAAAAAGGTCAAGAGAAGCTCGCCGCATTCTCGATCCCCTCTTGGGCACAAGCGTGCCCATACTCCACCCGGGTATGTAGACAGAGAAGTCCGGATCGCGGGGTTCGCGGGGTTCGCCATCGGGAAGATTCCGCAACTACGCCCCCCTCAATGCCTCGAAGACCAGGTACTGATAGAGGTCAGGGAGCAGCTCCCTAGGCCAGAGAGGATGCGTACACACCTCGGAAGTGCAACCCCAACAAGTTCTATCTCTACCATCGCGGCCATGGCCACGACACGGAGGAATGCATCCAGCTCTGAGATGAGATCGAGGAGCTCATCCGATGAGGTCACTCGACAGGTTCATCCGAGCCGGCCTGAGGGTAGAGAAGATCGGCCAAGGGCCCTGCCGTAACCTGAACCGCCAAGGAGGGAGGAGCAGCCCGGGGATCGGCCTCCAATTGGGACCATCGACTCCATCACCGGGGGGCCTCAAGGAGGAACAGACCTTCCACGACCATGAAACTCGAGAAATCTGTAAATGTATCGCTTACGACCTTGCCCTGAATCTAAATTCCTTTCGACTTTGCATGTTCCTCCCATTTGGCATGGATTTGTTACGACTGGGGATGACCCCTTCAAACAATTAAAATAAGGTTATGTTAGGAATGGGAGGAGAACCTCATCCTAACATAAATAAAATGAAAGTCCGGTTACGTTGAGATCGGATTGGGGGAGAGGCCTTACAATGCCCTAATGCGCCCCCACAGCCACGTCAGGAATAGGAGGAGAACCTCATCCTGGCATGAGCAAAGTCGAAGGCCCAGTTCTTTTAGACTGGATGGGGGGAGAGGCCTTACAACGCCCGAATGCGCCCCACAGCCATGTCAGGAACAGGAGGAGAACCTCGTCCTGACATGAGCAAAGTCAAAGGCCCGATTCTTTTAGATCGGATGGGAGGAGAGGCCTTACAACGCTCGAATGCGCCCCCACAGCCATGTCAGGAACAGGAGGAGAACCTCATCCTGACATGAGAAAAGTCAAAGGCTCGATTCTTTTAGACCGGATGGAGGGAGAGGCCTTACAATGCCTGAATGCGCCCCCACAGCCATATCAGGAACAGGAGGAGAACCTTGTCCTGACATGAGCAAAGTCAAAGGCCCGATTCTTTTAGACCGGATGGGGGAAGAGGCCTTACAACGCCCTAATGCGCCCCCACAGCTATGTCAAGAACGGGAGGAGAACCTCGTCCTGACATGAGCGAAGCCGAAGGCCCGGTTCTTTTAGACCGGACGGGGGGAGAGACCCTTGCGATGGCCCTTATGTGCCCCCGGGCCCGTTGGAAATAGAAGGAGAACCTCATCCTGACGATGACAAACCCGACCGCCCAATGAGATCGGATGAAGGGGAAAGGCCCCTCGGCGGCACCTTCACACTCCTACGCAACCCCGCAAAAAGCAAGGGGAGGGCCCTCACTCTGAAAAGAGGAGGAAAATTGAAAAGGAAAAGTGACGAACAACGTCGGAAATAGATGAAGGACAAACCACACCAAAGACCTAAGGAACCTCGTCTCAACAAAGACGGGAAGTTCCTACCAAACGCCCCCGGCCTTTAAGAAGACCCTCGACACAGGTCAAGAAAACAGCAACGCCTCTGAGGTAACGCGGAGTTCGGACCACCAAGCTCGAGCCTACGGCCATGAACGACGAGGAAAGCGAACCAGCGTATCGACGACTGGGCACCTCCAAACGACGTCAACGTTGGACAAGTCGAACGACAAGAGAAGTTCGATGGACGACAATTTAATGCAATATGCGGATGAGGTAACACGAAATCCCCTTTTCATTCCGTTTGCGAAATATACATCACCAAGCCCAGCAGGCCAAAGGAAGAAAAGCAAAACGACAAAAGTGAAATAAAACAACGAAAGGGAAAATGTATACATGAAAAGACAGAAGGCCAAGAAGAGCCCTAGGGAAGCTCTGCTCCTTCTGACCTAGAATTATCTACTCCACCCCTTATCCAGGACTGCCTCAGATTCTCAACTTCTTCTTCTAGCTCTCTCTTTTTCAACAGCGCATCTGGAGCGCCTGATGAAGTCGTTGGCTTTCGGTCTCCGCCTCTCGATGCCTCTTTCTCAGGACCTCAGATTCTGCCTCCGCGTCCGTGACGGCCTGCTGCTCGTATGCCAGTTGGACCTTCAATTGCTGCAGCTCAGCCATCCTTTTCTCGAGGGTGACAGAAAGCCCTTCGACGGTTGCTCTTAGAGACTGGAGTTCATTAGAATCCGAGCAGAAGTAAGCTGAGCCCTGTCAGCCAGCTGCCTCTGAAGACGGGCGACTTCATCGGCCGCCACCCTGAGTCTCCCTTTATATTCATCCACCTGCCTGCGCCAACCGGCCGATGCACATCGTAGCTCACCTCGGCGTCCTGAAGCTACTGTTGAAGGTCGGAGACCTTCTTCGACCACTCCCGGTCGCTGTCGTCTCGGGCCAAGAGCCGGGATGAACTCCCTTCCAGCTGGCCAATCCTCTCCTGCGCGGCTGACAGTTCCACCCTGAGAGAGCTGATCTTGGCAGCTTGAGTCCAAATTCGATCGCTGGCACTCTTCTTGTGTTCCTCAAGCTCCTTCACGAAGTCCGCCTTCCTCCGGCTATCCTCCATGATCCCCTTCACGTGGAGATTTCGAAAGTGGGTGGCCTCCGAGGTGGCTTCAGAGTACCCTCCCTTAACCTGCAAAGATCGCCTTCCATCTTCTTCGACCTTTTCAACGCATGAAGAACCTCCTTCCTCAGTCGCTAGATCATGGACTTCAGCGGGATCCCTGGGGTAGGGAAGTGCCTTGGCAGGACACTGCCATCAAGAGATAGAAAAGTCAAGTGCGTCTCATTGCAGAAAGAAAAATAAAAAGGGGGGAAGGGGGAGAAGAGAAGCCATCCATGGTGAGAAATTCAACTTTATTGATTGAATGATTCTTGAAGATAAAAAGGAAAAGAAAAATTACGGTAAAAGAAAGATAACAGGTCGAGGTCTCAGACCTCTCAGA
>NW_027332421.1:243814-268343 GCF_000442705.2 Elaeis guineensis
GAAGGAATTATTCAATGGTTTTGGGTGGATGGTCGACATGTGTGGCAACGCGGGCTAATCTTGAATTCCGGAAGGAATTATCTGGAGTACGATTGTACTTCAAATTCCTGCGATAAATAACGGAGCAGAATATGAAGCTCTGATTGCAGGACTGAAGATCACCAAAGAATTAGAAGTAAACTGGCTCCAAGTCTACAGTGACTCCCAATTGGTGGTGGGACAAGTCAGCGAAAGCTATGAAGCTCGGGAGGATAGTATGGCCAAGTATCTCGAAAAGGTAAAAGAGATCATCCCTGCCTTTAGGCAGCTTTGGCATCAAGCAGATTCCAAGAGCAGAAATACCAGGGCCGATCTTCTCTTCAAGTTGGCTACACTGGCTCTGGCTGAACTACCCAAGAAAGTTTTCTTCGAAGTTCTGAAGTGTCCAAGTACAGAAGAACCATAGCCTGTGATGGAGATCAGCCATGAACCCAGCTGGATTGACCCACTAGTTGCATACCTCAAAGATGGGATTTTTCCTTATGATGCAAAGAAGCTCGAAAGCTTAGAAGCCAGGCTTCTCGATATATCCTTATGAAAGCAAGCTGTACAAGAGGTCGTACTCTTTGCCCCTCCTGAAATGTCTCGACCTTCTGAAGCCGACTTTGCCTTATGGGAGGTACATGAAGGAGTCTGCGGAAGTCACCTGGGAGCCAAATCTTTATCCCACAAACTGCTCTGACAAGGTTATTACTGGCCTACAATGTACCATGACTCCATCGAATTATCAGAAAGTGTGATCGGTGTCAGAGATATGCGAATATCCAAAGACAGCCCACCTCCGAACTTATACCCTTGAGTGCCCTATGGCCGTTTGCACAATAGGGGATGGATATCCTTGGATCTTTTTCCATGACATCTGGACAACGGAAGTTTCCTCCTGGTGGCAATTGACTACTTCACCAAGTGTGTCGAAGCCAAACCTTTGGCAAAAATCACAGAAGCTAAAGTACAAGACTTCGTCTGGAAGTCAATCGTCTGTAGGTTCGGCTTACCCAGAACTCTCATTACTGATAATGGGCGACAATTTGCTGAAGCAAGGTTTGCTAAATTTTGTGAGGACTTAAACATCTTTCGTCAGTAGCTCATCCGCAGGCAAATGGCGAAGTCGAGGTGACTAACAGGACTCTGTTGCAAGGAATCAAAGCGAGACTTGAAAAAGCAAAGAGAACTTGGGCAGATGAGCTTTATTATGTGTTATGGATATACCGAACTATCCAAGACTGCCATAGGGGAGACCCCTTCACCTTAGCCTTCGGAATAGAAGCCATGATCCCAATCGACTCAAGCTTCCATCGGTGCGAGTCGTAGCATTCGACGAGTAGCGCAACTCACAAGATCTCAAGGCTAACCTCGACTTGTTAGAAGAAAAGTAGAAGACAGCTCAAGTTCGGATAGCAGCCTACAAGCAGAAAGCAGCCTGCTACTACAACTCCCAGGTCAAGAGCAAAGCCTTCAGAGCGGGGGATTTAGTACTTCGACGAGCCACTATTTCACAACCTCAGAACCAAAGAAAATTTGCCCCCAACTGGGAAGGCCTGTATGAAGTTAAGGAGGTAGTCCGGTCTGAAACTTACTATCTAAAAGAGTTCGGAGGAGCAGACCTTCCACGACCATGGAATTCAAAAAAATTATGAATGTATTACCGATAACTTTGTCTTAAATAAAAGTTTCATATTCGCATATCTTTTCTTTTGGCATGAGCTTATAATGACAGGAAGTAGCTTCTTCAGACTATCAAAATTAAGCGTGTCAGGAACAAGAGGAGAACCTCATCCCTACAAAAATGAAGGCCTGATATTTAGAGATCAGATGGGGGGAGAGGTCCTTGCAACGGCCCTTATGCACCCCTACATCCATGTTAGGAACAGGAGGAGAACCTCATCCTAACATGAGCAAGGTCGAAGGCCCGATTATTTAGAGATCGAATGGGGGGAGAGGCCTTTGCAACGCCCTTATGCACCCCACAGCATGTTAGGAATAGGAGGAGAACCTCATCCTAACATGAGCAAAGTCGAAGGCCTAGTTATTTAGAGATCAGATGGGGGGAGAGGCCCTTGCAATGGCCTTATGTGCCCCCACAGCCATGTTAGGAACAGGAGGAGAACCTCATCCTAACATGAGCAAAGTCGAAGGCCCGATTATTTAGAGATCGGATGGAGGGAGAGGCCCTTACAACGGCCCTTATGTGCCCCCACAGCCCTGTTAGAACAAGAGAAAAATCTCATCCTAAATGAGCTAAAATTGATTATATCGGAAATAGGAGGAGAACCTCATCCTGACACAAAGAAGATCTGATCGTTTAAGATCGGATGAGGGAAAAAACCCCCTCAGTGGCTCCTCTACACCCCTACAACCCTTTAGGAATAGAGAAAAAACCCTTGCCCAAACACAAAGAAAGGGAGAGAGAAAAAGGGAAGCGACGAGCTACACCAGAGATAAGGAAAAAAATGAACTACATCTAAGACATAAGGGACCTCATCGCAACGAGGAAGAAAACTCTTGTAAAAATTCTCAGTCTCTAAGGGGGAACCCAACACTAGCAGAAAAAATAGACTTTCTGAAAGTAATGAGAAGTTTGGGCCCCAAGCTTGAATATCAGAGAAAGCATCAAACTCGAATAGCCTCAAAAAGACCTTCGGTCATGAACAAAAAGACGAATCAACATGGTGATGATCAGTAACCTTCAAACAACATCGACATCAATAAGACAAAAGATAAGAGAAGCTGATAAATGACAACTCAGAGTAAGAGTATACAAGTAATGAGAAAATTCTATTTTATTTTATTAGTAAAGAATGCATTACAAAAGCCTTTGAAGGCCAAAAAAAAAGAAACAACCAGAATAGAAAAGAATACATGGAACAAAAGGTAAAAAATCTCTAAGAAGCTCGACTTCTTCAGACTTCGGACTCTCGATTTCAGCCATTATTAGGGATTGCTTTAAGTTTCAACTTCTTCTTTCAGTTTCTTCTTTCTTAACAGCATCTCCCGATATATTTGGTGAAACATCGGCTTTCCCCTCTGATTCTCGAAGCCTCTTCCTCAAAACCTCGGATTTTACCTCGGCATCTTTGACCACTTGCTGCTCATAGGCCAGCTGAATTTTCAGTCACTGTAGTTCGGCCTTCTCCTGCCCAAGGGCCATGGACAGTTCTTCCATGGTCCTCCTTAAGGAGCGGAGCTCGTCGGAGCCTTGAACCGAAATGGCGTGGGCTCTCTCGGACAACTACTTCTGAAGGTGGGCAACCTCGTCGGTCACCGTCTTGAGCCTCCTTCGATCGTCATCTACTTGCCCGCACTAGCCGACTCGATAGGTATTGTAGTTCGCCTCGGCTCCTGTATCTGCTTCTGGAGGTTAGAGAATTTCTTCGACTAGTCCCGATCGTGATCGGCCTGAGTTGTAAGCTAGGACGAGCTCCCTTCTAATTGACCGATCTTCTCCCGTGCAGCCGCAGCTCGACCTCAAGGGAGCTGATCTTGGAAGCTGAGTCCAAAATCGATTGTTGGTGCATTTCTGGAGTTCCTCAAGCTCCTTTACAAAGTTAGCCTTCTTCCGGGTGTAGTCCATGAAGCCTTTTTGTGGAGGTCCGAAGGCGAGTAACCTCCACGGTGGCTTCCGAATAGTTCTTCCTCATCGGTGAAGTTTGTCATCCAACTTCTTTGATTTCTTCGTTAGGTGATGAACTTTCCTTCTCAGATTCCGGAACATGAACTTCAAAGGGATCCCTTGCGGCAGGGGAAGAGCTTCGGCAGGGCACTGTTGTTGAAAAATAAGAGCGTCACAATACAAATCAGTGTAAGAAAATAAAAGAGAAGAAGAAGGATGTAGAGTAAGAAAAAGGAGCTCTCTGTAAAGAAGAATCTGATTTCATTGATTAAATAGTTCTTAAGTATAAGAGAACAAAAAAAAGTCACAACAAAGAAAAAATACAAGATTAGAGGTTTCGGATCTCTGGAGCAGAAGTGGAGGAGCTCGGTAACCCGGAAGGTCGGTTGTGGCAGCCACGACAGTCGAAGAGGTCCCGACTGGAGGGAGACCAGCAGCG
Source organism: Elaeis guineensis (assembly GCF_000442705.2). NCBI lineage: Eukaryota > Viridiplantae > Streptophyta > Magnoliopsida > Arecales > Arecaceae > Elaeis > Elaeis guineensis. Next base: position 247,903 of record NW_027332421.1, read on the forward strand.
GCTTTAGAAGGTCTGACTTCATCGTTGGACGCCTCATCCGAGAAGCCGAGGTTTAGTTCGAGAAATTTTGCGACCACCTTCTCCTGCAGAGCTCGAAGCCCTTGATGAAGGTGGCCTGGCCGAACTGGACATTTAGATCCCTCATCTCAAGGAGGTCTTGAACTCCTCCACTGCTTGGGCTCGTGCCTCTGAGACTAAGGTCGGGATCTGCTCCCTTAGCTTGGAGACCTCAGCCTCTGCTTTCTTTCTTTCCTCCTCCAGGGCGGCCTTCATATCTGCCAAGGTTCGTTCCTCCTTCTGTAGTGCCTCTTGGAGACTCGCGACCTCGACAACCTTCTCCTTAAGGCGGGTGGCCTCAGCCTGGCGGCCTTCCTCCACTTGGGTTGCTTCTCTTTTTGCATTATTCATCGCCTCGATATTAGTGATGAGCTGGTGTCCAATCTGTAAGAGCAACCAAGGAGTCAATATGGAAGCTAAGGAATATGCTAAGTAAAGAAGCGAAAAGAAAAAGTAGATCAGCCTACCTCGAGAAAGGATCCCAGAGAGTCCCAAACCCTCTATTTAGGATCGACATGGATGATCCTGTGGACGACCTCGGGCAGGACGCACCCATCGATCAATCTTTTTATTAAATCACTATTACTGAAGGAATTCTCCTCCGAATCCTCTTCAGAGCCATCGGCCCCCTCGATGGTAGCCCTGCTGCTGTGACTCTTGTGAGCCAACATCTTCTTCCTCCTCCTCCTTTCGGCCCCCGGTGCCTCCTTGGGGTGAGACTCTAGAGCAGGAACCTCGGCCGGGGGGCTTCTTGAAGAAGCTTAGGGGCCTGCGAGCTCGACATCGGAGGGGGCATCAACGAAAATGGCCGCCTAGACAGACACGGTCGAGCTCGTCTCACCTACCCTTGCCTTCTTCACCGACCCAGAAGTCGCGGCGCCTTTCCTCTGTGGGCCTTGAGAGCCTTGGCTAGCATCCGAGCTACGTCTGCATCCATGTCTGCAATGAAAGAAGGTTAGCTCAGCTTAGAAAAAGAACAAGAAAAAAGGAGAAGCAGTGAATGACTGAAAAAAAAATGAATAAAATACCGACAGGATTGAGAGGGCTTAGGCCGACGTTAAATAAGAGTTGCTCCTTCAGGAGGTCGAAGAGGAGAGGAGCTGGATAAGCCTTAAGTTTAATGGAGGCTTCAAGGTCGTCCTTTTCCAGGCTAGAACCCGACGGACGAAGTCCCTCAGGGAGCCCCAGCTCCAAGGTCGGGCATCGGACGTAGAAGTACCTCTCCTTCCAGTTGTGGATAGAAGAGGGGGCACCTTTCAGCAACCCCTTTCTACCGAACTGGGGGAGAAGTACCACCAGTCCTTTGCCGAAGGGTGATGCTTGAAGGTATAGAAATTTCTAAACAAAGAAAGGGTTGGCCGAACTTCAGCTAAACGACAGAGGGAAAGAAATCCTATCAGAAATCTAAAGGAGTTCGGTGCTACAGAAACTAAAAAAATATTTAAAAAATAAAAAAAATAACAACAAAAGGTGAAAGTGGAAGTCGAAGCTTGGCACAGAAAGCTTCTTGGTATAAGCAGAAGCAGCCAGGGGGAGGGGGCTAGCCCAGTCAGTTTGCCCGAAAAGCTCAAGCTCATACTCCAGAGGAACCCCATACTGAATTCTAATCAGCGAGAGTTTGTCGGAGTCAGAGAGCTGGGAATGGTGTCTGGTACAAAGATCGGATGAGGTCCATCTATAGAATTAAGATTTTGGGGGCTGGAATGGACGAACTCCTAGAACTGCTAGAGGAGGAAGTGTTGGAGGATATTTTGGATCAAGTGAAAATCCTAAAAAATTTTGAAAAAATTGAGAAAAATAAGAAACAAGGCGCTCGCAGAAAAACCAAATGGGTGGAATGCAAAGGAGGAAAAATGGAAGAAGAACAAGAAAAAGAGGGGTTCTAGAACTAACCTAGGCTGGTCCGAAAGATGCAAGAAGGCAGTGAGGGTGATGAGGGTCGACCCGAAGAGCACCTAAGACTAAGAGGGATACGCTGGAGGAAGACGAAGCTCATGGGAAGAAGAAGGAACCGAAGAAGAGTCTCAAGCAAAGTGAAACCCCTGAAGGAGGGGGGTGAGTTTAAATAGGCAATAGGGTCTGCGCAATAATGATTGCAGATCTCCTTTGACCGATCTACAACCGCCGCGTGTCCCACTCATCATGGCAGGTGGCTGACGACTGATAGAATCATTATTGCACCATACCTAGAGCAATGCTCCAGCAAAAATTTCAAAAAAATCTTTTCGGGTCATCTCGATTTGAAAAGACTCCAGCATTAGCACGCCAAACACCAAAATATCTGAAAACAACTAAGTACGAAAATCGAGGGAGGCAACTTCGGCTATAAAAATTTCTCTGTACTTTCTTCATTCGAAATCCGAACTCAGAAGTAGGAGGACTGGTGTTGGGTATAAAATAACCCCAGTCAAAGTTCGTGAGAGGCCGACCCTCTCAGGGCTCTTCCGGCTTCCGACCTTGTGCGGCGTCTTTTTGAACTTTCTCGGCCGTCCGAGCTTTCACAGTACTGTCCAGACTCCTCCAGTAGTTGACCTTTCATAGTGTCCTCCAGATTCCTCCAACGATTGACTTTACTCCGAGCTTCTTTCGGACTTCATCAATGTTCGAGCTTCTTCAGCAGCAGGACTTCCACGACAATCGATCTCCATCCGAGCTTCTACAATGAGCGATCTCCATCCGACCTTTTATAGCAACTGGTCTTCATCCAAACTTCTACAATAAGCGGCCTCCTTGCGAACTCCTGCAAGAAACGGACTCCGTCCAAACTTTTACAATAGAATTGAATTCCAGACTCCTCCATCGGTCGATCTTCCACAGTGTCCTCAAGACTCCTCCAGCGGACAAACTTTCACAACGCCTTCCGAACTCCACTATCAGTTGACCTTCTGCTGGATTCCTCATGAAACTAGACCTCTCTAGTGGACAGTCTTCAGATGAGCTTCTACATTAGATAAAGTTTAGATGAACTTCTCTAGCAATCGAACTCCTACCAGACTTCTCCAATAGAAAGTTTTCGCCCGAACTTCTATAGCAGATGACTTCCGTCTGCAGCATCGACGTCTAAGGCACCCAACAACAGTTAACCCGTCAGCAACCTCAAAACATCCAAGCTTCTCTTAGATTGCTGAGATAGAGGGCTATTCCACTCCACTCTCGGTAACAAACTCCACGTGGCCCCATCGCTCTTTGGCAAGTCACGACAACGGACACCACTCCACTCTCGGTAACAAACTCCACGTGGCCCCATCACTCTCTGGCAAGTCGTAACAACGGACACCACTCCACCCTCCGTAACAAACTCCACGTGGTCCTAAACAGCCCACTACAGGTAGTTACGGATGTCACTGTCAATCGGTTACGCTCTTCTATCTATAAAAGAGACCCTCCAGATATGTTCTCCTCTAAGCTCTAAACTCTATCTCGAAACTCTGCTAAAATCCCATTCGAGTGCTTTATTTCTGTTGAAGTAGAGTACTGACTTGAGCATCGGAGGGTCTCGCCGGAGCACCTCCAACTCTGATTTAGACTTTTCTTGCAGGTCCCGTCGGCCACCGCGATCCCCTCGACTCCAGCTTCTCCGACGTCGGCGGAATTCTGCACCAACAGAAGCCATTCTAATGGCGGCATGTTTTCTGCTTTCTTCGATCAAGTCGAGGTTAGCTCGAAACCATACTGGATTGGTGTCTTCATTACAGTTCTCAACTCTGAGGGATGGAAGCCCAAACTCCATCGATATAACTACTTCAGTCCCAAATGCAAGATTGAAAGGAGTTTCATCGTTGGGAGCCCCTGAATGGTTTGATAAGCCCATAACACATGATGAAGCTCATCTATCCATGACCCCCCTATCTGATCCAATTTGACCTTTAAGCCTTATAGGAGAGTTCTATTGGTTACTTTCACCTCTCTATTTGCTTATGGGTGACCTACCGATGTGAAGCGATGTTCTATTTCAAAGTAACTTTTCACTGAAGGATATTTTTGGTATTTCTATAAAAAATTTATATCTTTCAGGTAGATATGATATATTGCTAGACGTCAATCTTATCTTATGGGTTTGATCGAATTAAAGAGTTTAATTCAATAACCAATTAGAAAGAGTTCTAATTGTTGAAATCGGATTAGTTCGATTGGATCTAGATTGGTTAGATTAAATTCTAATCAAATCAAATTGACTTGAACTTAGACCTATTGCTGGTTAGATGTAAAACCCAATGGCTCACACACAAAGGTATCGATCAGGGGTCTAATTGGATTAGATCATGTTTGCAAAATTGACATGCTAGCACATGTTGCAAAAACTAGCTCCTTGTTTCGAATCAGATTTAAAATTGATTCTAGATTGGGCTAATTAAAGCCAAATTAATTCAAATCAATTTTTGGTTTGAGTTGGTTGAGCCCTTGCTATATGTATCAAAAATTTAGAGCCAGAAAACTAAGTCTCCATGAGTCAAGAATTTTTCTTGTGCGTGGGTGTAGTTTTTGTGTGCAGAAACAGCTTTTGCATCCCATGAGATGGGATGCCTCATCCTCAAGCTTATCCTATGTTCCATGATGAAATAAATTTTATGATAATTTCTAACTTTATTTTGAGCATGAAAATTTTCTTGAAGTTAAAATTCTTTCTGGTTTAATCATGGAAATTCATTGAATTTGGAAATCCTATCAGCCTGATCCATGTGCCTGACCAAGAGTCCAACTTGTGAGGGACTCTAACCCATTTGTCATGCCACTTCTTAATCTAAATTTTTTTTTCATGATATTCTCATGTTAGTGCCTTAATTTTTGCCATTGGATGGATAAAATTATATTGATGGGTGGTGGAAAAAAATTATACATGGGAAGCTGCGCGATGCATCAGAGAATCATTGAGAAAAATATTTGAAGAGTCCTTCTACATGAAGCATCTCTTGGATTTTTTTTTGATGATTGCCATGTGTCAAAACTTCTAGATGGGTATGAAATTCATTAGGAGATATGATATTTTTTGATGGATGTGAGATGGCACGTGGAAGGGGCGCAAAAAATTCTCGAAGGCAACCCATCGCTAAGTATTTAAAGGGGGGTGCGCCGGGGGATTGGATTCATTCAGATTTTCAATTCCTCTTTTTTTTCTAACATCCTCTCCTATTATCTAATTAGTCTCTTCTTCTCTTGTTAGGACATGTCCAAAAATAGAAAGGGCAAGTTTGATTTTGGGATAAGAGTCTAGGAAGAGAATTAAGGAAGACAAGGAGAGAAGAAAGGTAGGGATAGGAAGACTAGGAGAAGAGGAAGAGGGTCTTGAGGTTTTGGTATTCAAGAAAATTCTCAGAGTGAGAATTTTAGAGAAAAAATCATCTCAAAGAGTTGGTGTCCTGATCATAGCCCTGTGTGGATCACCGTTGGAGGGCGAACACTTGGGCACTGGTGGAGGTTCTACCAAAATTTGGATTAAGCTTGTAGGTATTCTTCTATAATTTAAATTTAATCTTAAATTTATGTTATATATGATTGTTAATCATCAAGAAGATGCTGGTTTAAGGGTTTAATATTTAAATTTTTTTATTAAAATTTTAAAATCCATTATGTTTCCACTGTGCATGCCCATCCTGAAATCCTACAGTGGTATCAGAGCCGGTCTTGTTTGGTTCAATCATATATACATAATATTTATGTGATCCATAGTATGATTTATACTATAAAATAATTTATGCTTTCATATGATGATATAAATAATGCATATATCATTCACCACTTCATTATCTTGACATAAGGTTGTCCTAGCATAACGGGGTTATGCTGCAAGGTTGTCCTAAGATGATGAATGTCTATATTTACACTTGCACATGTTGAAAGTTTTAATGTTGATACATAAATAGGTATTATATAGTTAGAATATGCATGAGACCAAATAAAAGCCCTCATTAGAAAATTATATTAAGTGGTAGTGATATGCAACTATGGGTTAACTAATTCTTGATCAATTGATCAATTGGTGTCTAGAAAAATGCTATAGGTGGTTCTTTAATTAGTTCCATTGTCTGATCTGGCCAATTTATTGGTGTCTAAGAAAAGCAATGGGGGGACCCCCACCTTACTTACCTGGCCAATTTGATTAAGCGATCTTGATATTGAAAAACTCAATGTTGAAAACACTATTAAGGGCCTTCCTTCATGCTAGGTTAATGTTACATCATGAACTATGGCTAGTTTGTTGTGTTAACATGAGACTTATCATAAAGATTGATATAACATAATCCTGGTGCATAGAAGATGCTTACAGTAATTTTGAATATACTGCTTTGTTGTGTTAACACAAGGCAGTTATATTAAAATTTGACTGTATTGAAATGAAGGATCTAACTTAACTAAAATATTATAGCTTGTTGTGTTAACACAAGGCTAATAATATTTTAGAGGCCAAGATATAATATTAAAAATTGCATGAGATACAATTGGAAAGAGTTTCCTACCTATGAACTCATAAGGGTTTGTTGTGTTAACACAAGATCATTATGAGAAATTAAGATCTCAATCTTACTAAGATAAATATTAAATATATCTTGTTCATCATTGTAGAGGGTTATGATGTTCGATAAAATAGTGGGAGGCACAATTAAATCTAAAGATCTTATTTAATTATATGAGTCAATATGAGTTATTTGCTAATATAATATTCTTTAATTATTATAGATTAAATTCTATAAATGGCATCTTCACTATCATTGCGAGAAATTTTAGATTTCAACAAGTTGATCGATCCTAATTATGTGGACTGATTGAGGAATTTAAAGATCGTACTCACTCAGGAGAAGCTCTCTTATATTCTTGACATCCCTGAACCACAAGAGGTTGGGGATGATGCCACAGAAGAGGAGGTATCCACATACAAGATGTGGAAGAATGACAGTTTGACTGTCAAGTGCATCATACTGGCCTCTATGAGCAATGAGTTGCAGAGGCCGTATGAGAGCATGGATACTCAATCCATACTCCTTAATCTTAAAGAGTTGTATGGAGAACAGAGTAGAACTGCTAGATATGAGATATCTAAGCAGTTATTCCATGCTAGAATGACTGAGGGATCATCCGTACAAGACCATGTCTTGAAGATCATTGATCTAATCACTAGATTGGGTCAACTTGATTTTGTGATGGATAGAGAATTAAGTTAGGATTTGATCCTGCAATCTCTCCCTGAGTCATTCACTCAGTTTGTTGTGAACTATCATATGAACAAACTGAATACCTTCTTGCCTGAACTGTTAAATATGCTTAAGACGGCTGAGAGCCATATTAAGAAAGAAAAGACTCCACTTCTTCTTATGGGTAAAACCTCAAAGAAGAAGTCAGGCTTTAAGGGTTCAAAGAAAGCACTGAATCCTAAGGGTGGCAAGATGAAGAAGAAGGAGAAGAAAGTCTTCGGATAGGGTACCTGCTTTCACTGCGGTAAGGCAGGACACTGGAAAAGAAATTGCAAATTATATCTTGCAACTGTAAAGGCAGGTGCAAGCGATGCACCAAAAGGTATGTATGAGATAAATACAATTTTGTCATTAAGTTCTTCCAATTCAGACTCTTGGTATTGGATACTGTCTACGGTTCTCATATCTGCAAGTCGTTGCAGGGGCTGCAGAACATTAGAGTACTGAAGAAGGGTGACTTCAAGCTCTATGGCGCTGGAGGAGAGTCAATCCAAGCAAAGGCTGTAGGGACATATATATTAAAGTTACCTTCTGAAAGATCTTAGAGCTAGAAAACTGTTATTATATGCCTAAGATCATTAGAAATATTATTTCTGTATCGTTACTATTGCAGCGAGGTTATGAAATAAATGGAAAGAGCAATAGTTGCTTAATTTTTTTTCTAATGAAATTATTTATCATGGCGTTATTACTAATGATCTTCTAATTCTATCTAATGATAATGCTTTTCATATTAATGAAAGTAAAAAGCGAAAGAGAGAAGAGTTGAATAATACTTTATTTTGGTATTGTCGACTTGGTCATATAAGTGAGACAAGGATTAACAAGTTATACAAAGAAGAGTTCTTTGATCCTTATGATTATGAATCATTAGGTACTTGTGAATCTTGTCTTATAAGAAAAGTGACTAAGACTCCATTTAATGGATATAGAGAAAGGATAAGTGAGTTATTAGGACTTGTACATACTGATGTATGTGGTCCTATGACAACAAAAGCAGAGGAGGATACTCTTATTTTATAACGTTCACTGATGATTTATCTAGATTTGGATATGTGTATCTTATGAAACATAAATCCAAAGCCTTTGATAAATTTAAAGAGTATCAAAGTATGGTCGAGAAATAAACTAAAAAAAGTATTAAAATCCTTCGATCTGATCGAGGAGGAGAATACTTATCCAATAAATTTTTAGATCATCTTAAAGAAAATAAATTCTCTCAGAATAGATCCCTCCCTATACACCACAGCTAAATGGTGTAGCGGAAAGGAGGAATCGCACTTTATTAGATATGGTGCGGTCCATGATATGCCTTATAGATTTATCAATTTCTTTTTGGAGATATGCCCTAGAAACTACTGTTTATATCCGAATAAAGTACCTTCAAAATCTGTGCCAAGCACTCCATATGAGATATGGAGAGGAAAGAAGCCTAATCTTAAGTATCTTAAGATATGGAGCTGTCCAGCTTATGTTAAAAAAAATTTTGGACATAAGCTGAGTGCTAGGGCAGATAAATGCTTGTTTGTAGGTTATCCTAAAGAAAGTATAGGATACCTCTTTTACCATCCTACCGAACATAAGATGTTTGTCAGTAAATATGCCACTTTTATGGAAAAAGAGTTTATCCTAAAAAGAGGCAGTGGGAAGAAAATTGAACTTGAAGAAATTTAAGACCTACAAATGCAAGCACAAGATGATCCTCAACTAAAAATATCCATTAATGAAGTACAAACACAAAGTATACCCCTTCGAAGGTCGGATAGGGTGCGGAATGCACCTATGAGGTATGGGTTCATTATTGAGAATAATGAAGCCCACATCATTGAGAATGATGAACCTTTGACCTATACAGAAGCCATCATAAGAAGAGACTCAGACAAATGGCTAGAGGCTATGAAATCGAAATGGACTCTATGTATTCCAACCAAGTGTGGACTTTGGTTGATGCACCAAAGGGTGTGACCCCTACTGGATGCAAATGGATCTATAAGAAAAAGATTGGAGCGGATGGCCAAGTTGAAACCTACAAAGCTAGATTAGTAGCTAAAGATTTCAGGCAAAAATAGGGTATTGATTATGATGAAATATTTTCACCTGTTGCCATGCTCAAATCTATACGGATTATGCTTGCAATAGCAGCATACCATGATTATGAGATTTAGCAAATGGATGTGAAGACCGCCTTCCTTAATGGTTATCTTGAGGAAGAGGTTTACATGTCTCAGCTAGAAGATTTGTCTCAAAAGGGAGAGAAAATCAGGTATGCAAGCTTAAGAAATCTATTTATGGATTAAAACAGGCCTCGAGGAGTTGGAACATCTGATTTAATGTTACAGTCAAAGAGTTTGGCTTTATCAAAAATATGGATGAACCTTGTGTATACAAAAAGACTAGTGGGAGTACCATTGTCTTCTTAGTTTTATATGTGAATGACATACTTCTTATTGGGAATGATATCCCAATGTTACAATTGGTCAAGACATGGCTATCAAGTAAGTTTTTCATGAAGGATTTGGGTGAAGCATCCTATATACTAGGTATAAAGATCTATAGGGATAGATCTAAGAGGATGTTAGGCTTGTCCCAATCCAGGTACATAGACTTAGTGCTAAAGAGTTTAGCATGGATGAAAGTAAAAGAGGTTATTTACCCATGAGTCAAGGTATACATCTCTCTAAAAGGATGTCTCGAAAACATCGAAGAGAGAAATAGATGAGTTCTATTCCCTATGCTTCGGCAGTAGGGTCGATCATGTATGCTATGCTATGTACTAGGCCTGATGTTGCCTATGCCTTAGGCATAGTTAGTAGATTTCAGGCTGATCCAGGAGAAGATCATTGAAAAGTAGTGAAAAATATTCTTAAGTACCTAAGAAAGACTAAAGATATTTTTCTGGTATATGGAGGATCTGATTTAAAACTAGAAAGTTATTCTGACTCTAGTTTTCAATCAGACCCTGATGATAGCAAGTCTACTTCAGGGTATGTCTTTACTCTTAATGGTAGAGCTGTTAGTTGAAAAATTTCAAGCAGCAGACTGTAGCTGACTCAACCACTGAGGCAGAATATATAGCTGCAAGTTAAGCCGCCAAGAAAGCTGTCTGGATGAAGAAGTTTATCATTGAGTTGGGTGTCGTTCCTGAGATTAAGAATCCAGTACCACTTTACTGTGATAATACTGGAGCAGTTGCTCAAGCAAAGGAACCAAGGTCTCATCATAAATCCAAACAATTCTAAGATGCTTCCATCTCGTTCATGAAATAATCGAAAGACAAGATGTTGTCATTGAATGAGTATGAATAAAGAATAACATAGCAGACCCATTCACTAAGGCTCTACCACAGCAACAGTTCGATTGCCATCTCGATTGTATGGGATAAAATATAAGGGCGATTGACTTTAGTGCAAGTGGAAGATTGAAAAGAATATGCCCTACACGCCAATCGAAATTTATATTTTGATGGATTTTTCTTGTAATCTTCCAGACTTATGTATTGACTCTTTAAATAATAAAAGTATTTTTCATCATATGCTGCATCTTACTTTAGTAATGATTATGATGAACTCCATAAATCAGAAAAATAGATTTAGGATTATAATGAGATTATACCTATGAGACCTAAAATCTTAAAAATCTTGATTTAGAATATTCCTAGTCATAGGAGCATTGAGTAGGGGATCAATGTTCCGGATAGATTAGCACTTTCTATGTATGATCGATGGAGAGGGTGGCAGATCTCATATGCCACTTGTGTGAGACACTAATACAAGAAAGTGGGTGCTCATTAGAGAATGAGTTCACTGAATTGATCGACTTAAGAAACATCTTATGGAATTTACTTACCTGTCAAGAGATGTTTTCTTATAGTGGGAGTTGTGCATGTAATCCTTTGACCTGAGACTACCACAGAATCTTGTATACATGAATCCATATTTTTTGGTTCATACTCATTCATGACTTAGTCATGTACAGAGTGTTCTAGATATGGTAGAATGTGTATGAAGGTTGTGAGTAGGTCAACATGGAATCGATCACTCCTGGTAAGAGGAAATCACATCTTACTTGTTCTGATCGATTGATGATTCAGGAAGTCTTTGATCAAAATAGAATAAAAATTAAAAAAAGTTTTTAATATTTTATTAATTAAATCATCATATAAGATGGAGAGAAATATGAGTATGATATTGGATTTGACATCATTCCATATCCAGAGTCATATTCGAGGTGCAGGAAGATCGTAGGATCAAATTGCACGGTAACTTTCCACTGAAGGATATTTTTGATATTTCTATCAAAAATTTTATATCTTTCAGATAGACATGATATGTTGCTAGACATTAATCTTGTCTTATAGATTTGATCAAATTAAAGAGTTCAATTCAATCACCAATTAGAAAGAGTTCTAATTGCTAAAATCAGGTTAGTTCGATTGGATCTAGATCGGTTAAATTAAATTCTAATCAAATCAAATCGACTTAAACTCAGATCTATTGCTGGCTAGATGTGGAACTCAATGGGTCACACACAAAGGGTATTAATTAGGGATCTAATTGGATTAGATCATGTTTGCAAAATTGACATGCTAGCACATGTTGCAAAAAACTAGCTCCTTGTTTCAAATCGAGTTTAAAGTTGATTTAGATTGGGCTAATTAAAGCCAAATTAATTCAAATCAATTTTTTATTGAGTTTTTCAGCCCTTGGCTACATGTACCAAAAATTTGGAGCCAGAAACTAAGTCTCCATGAGTCAAAAATTTTCTTGTGCGTGGATGTAGTTTTTGTGTGCAGAAACAGCTTTCGCATCTCATGAGATGGGATGGCTCATTCTCAAGCTTATCCTATGTTCCATGATGAAATAATTTTTTTGATAATTTCTAACTTTATTTTGAGCATGTAAATTTTCTAAAGTTAAAATTCTTTCTGATTTAATCGTAAAATTCATTGAATTTGGAAATCCTGTCAGCCTGATCCATGCGCCTAACCAAGATTCCAACTTGTGAAGGACTCTAACCCATTTGTCATGCCACTTCTTAATCTGAATTTTTTTTCCATTGGATGGATAAAATTACATTGATGGGTGGTGGAAAAAAATTATGCCATGGGAAGCTGCATGATGCATCAGAGAATCATCGAGAAAAATATTTGAATAGTCCTTCTTCATGAAGCATCTCTTGGATTTTTTCCCGATGATTTCCATGTATCAAAAACTTCTATATGGACATGAAATTCATCAGGAGGTATGAGATTTTTGATGGATGCGAGATGGCGCGTGGAAGGAGCGCAAAAATTTTCGAAGGCAACCCATCGGTAAGTATTTAAAGGGGGGTGCGCTGGGGGATTGGATTCATTCAGATTTTTAATTCCTTCTTTCTTTCTAACATCCTCTCCCTATTGTCCAATTAGTCTCTTCCTTCTCTTGTTAGGATAAGTCCAAAAATAGAAAGAAGGTGTTCTTTCTTTCTTATCGTGAGATATCTTGGGTGATTCTCTTTTGGGTGTGAGGACTCCTTTCCAGGTATCCCTAAGGAGAAGAAATCAGATCTCCTCCCTCCCTATATTCCCTCCTAAAGATTGGCAAAAAGAAGATCATCCTTTTTTCTTACGGAGCCTAGCGTGTGCGCAAAGTAGAGAGCCTGTGCTTTCAGGCCTCGCAAGGCATGGATTCAAGCAACCTCTGGAGATTTGATCTCTATTTTGCTGTGATCAAGGTAATCCATAATTGTTATGTAAGCTTTTGAATAGAAAAATTTTCAAATCACACCCTAGGGATTCGATCAGATTGGAGAATTTTTTTTCATTTTCTTCATTCCAATAGCTAGAACTCCTTCTCCAGCCATTGTCAAGTCTATTTAAAGATGGAGAATCAAAAGAAAAAGAAAGGAAGTGGATTAAAAAAAAAAATATTCAAATTTAAGAGCTCCATTGAATATCCAAGTAAAAGAGAGAAGAGAGGGTTTCAAGCATGATTTTAGTGGGCATTCAAGAACTATCTTCTACAACTTCTCAAGCATCTTCTCAACATTCTAAGAAGAGTTTTCAAGCTTCAAAAGAGCATCATTCAGCCTCTTCTTCATGCTTCAAAAAGAGTTTCTTTTTAGTTTTTCTTTTATGTTGAATTTATATTTTTATTTCTTTACAAATATCTTTGGAGGAAAGAAACTTAGAGTTAAGGCTGGTCTAAGCCTAGAATTGGACATTGTATGGTTGTGGTTGATGAGCCAAGATTAAAACCAATTAAATTGATAGTGAGTCCGAAAAACTATCGGTGTAGGGTTGTGGTTGGTGATCCCATTGAATTTGTTTGTGAACCTGAAAAAATAAATACACTATAATCAAAAAAAGATTATAGTGGAATATCCAAGGAGAGCTTGGAAAGTGGACATCAAGCGGATTGCTTCGAACCACTATAAATCTTATGTGTTTGTATTGTGCTTGCTTTCTTTGTTTAGTTTTTTGTATTACTTATTTTCATATTTTGTATAGCAACTTATATGTTTCATTTCTGCTGCTACGTATTATAATCACCACATAATTATTCAAGTTAGAAGCATATACTTGTTAGAGTTTTAATTTAATTAAATTTTTTAAAATACCCAATTCACCCCCCTCTCTTGGGTAGCCATATCTGGGCAACATTTATTCTCTTCCTCTCTCTCTAATCTATCTCTCTTTGATCTGATCCAGAGGATAAGGTGCGGCATGGGATGAAGAAAGAGAGAAAAAGGGGGTGATGAGATATCTCTTGCGGCAAGGAAAAACACCGCAATCACCAACTAGCGCACGCACACTCTTCCTTTATTTTTATCGCACAAAAATATCTCAATATAATGCCCTTCCAAATTAGGATAAGATTTGATCCACTTTCGAATTTGAATCAAATTCAAAGGACAGCAAAGTCCATGAAGAGTGAAACTCCTAGAGAGGAGGGGCACCAATAGTTGGTGCCCCTTCACCCTTCACGCATGCATAGAAAAGAGGGCAGCATTTTAGCACCCATCTCTCCCCTCCTTAGTCAATAAATTAGAGATAGAAGCCCAAAAAAAGTGGGTTAAGGGATCTGGTTTGATTGGGTTCAAGTTGGGTTCGAATCGAATCCAATTCGAGCCCGATTTGAATCAAATTCGAAAAGGCTGTCAACCCTGATTCAATCAAGATTGTAATCTAAGTCCTACTTAGATAATTAAATCTAATTAGAATTAATTAACTTAATTTAATTAAATTAAATTAATTTAAATTAATTTAGATTTAATTTATAATTTAATCAAGCTCAATTATATTGCAACACTTGCAATTAAGTCCCGTATGCTAACAATTAGCAGTTTTCAAATTTATAACTCTTTATAAATTGATCCAAACCATCAATCTAATTGATAATTTGAACATGATTCAAGCTATTGATTAGGATGAGCTTCTTTTGTATGTGACTCTTCAGGTTCTATTCTATCTGGTAGTGAGACATACCGTGATCTCCATCACAGTATCATTGAAACTCCTTTTGATGGGCTGGAATAATTTCAACTCACTCCAACAAGGATCATTGATCTGAAAATGATTTTAATGAGTTCTCACAATCCATCAGTGATGTCTAGCAGTATGTAGTAGCAACTCAGTAGAATAAAAGGATGAACCTCTAGGTGTAGTTACTGTGTGATTAAGTTCTTCTATCGAGAGTCTCGACAAGATGTAGATCATGGAACCTTGTCAAACCCTAAGCATCGTCATATGCCAAACTTAATTAGCTAATTCTAATTATGAATCTCATAGAAATTTCTTTCTATAATCACACTGTTGTGGCCACAAACTTATGGACTCAGTCTCTTAGGTCGCATAAGATACTCTTCAAGTACTAAGACTGATAGATCTCTATAAGTGCACTCCTACTCCTACAGTGAATCCACTACAGCCAACATCCACTACAAGGATCCATATGGCTAGAGACTATGTTTATATATAGTCAAACTATAGCAATTTATTGTGAGCAGTCAAGGCACCGCAGATCAAAGAACCACTAACATAACTATAGCATCAAAAGTTACTGAAGAATGAGTAAGTATCCATGTGACTTTTTATTCTTGATCACTTTCATACCATTGTTCTCTAACAACCACATGCACTCTCACCCCAGTATCCCCATACTGTAGACTCAAGATATATTTATCCAAAGAAAAATGATCCATGCACTAGTCTAGTCGGATCAATCACTGTCCTCATGATGATCATTGACTGGGAGCATTTAGGAATCAATCTATAATGATATGTCTTAAATTTTAACTCTTGAGAATATGTATCATTGATTATTAACTCTTTGGATGATTCTAGAACAATTATTCTAGAATAAAAATAATTATTCATAATTTTAATTTAAATAAATCAAGTACAAACTTATATCCTAGAAAATTACAATGTGTCAGCCAACAATTGACTTTTCAGGTTACACATCTAATATGGATGTGATTAGGTGTTAGTGGTTAAGATCCGGTGTGAATGGATGGTGAGGGTTATGTTAGATTGGGTATGATTGAGTATGATTTAATGCAATTAGGTATAATTGGATGTGAACTGGTATGATTGATGTGATTGGGAATGATTAGATGAGATCAAGTGTTATTGAATGGCTAGGTTAAGTTGGATCAAGTAGGATTGGTTATCATCTTTGCTTCATGTTATCTTTCATTCTAATCCTCATTGGTTCAACTTTATTAGTGGTTCTTCTAGCTTCATAGGATGCGCAACCTACTACTTTTCATTATATAAGAAGAAATAAGTGGCATTACGTGCATTATGCTTGATCTTTTTGTTATACAACCAAGATGTCCTAGAAGGATGTGGGCTATAAAATTGAGAACTACATCATGTAAGACCTTCACCTAGCTAGGGTTGCATTTGGTCAGTGTCAATTCCTAGATGCTTAAAATGCTATATTTGGTCACTATCCATACAACCTTCAAACAAACAAACAACTCTTAAGTGAACCCTGAGTCTCCAAATCCAAGCTCCATCCAATTTGCTAATCAATTCCCTCTTGTACAGGTCGTAGAGGACCTTAGCTGCCACCCTCAGAGTATAGGATGATCTCAAGGCTTGTAAACTGCCACCCTCTCTCTGATCTAGTTCAGACCATGCACACCGGCAACCTAGATTACACCACCCTCAGAAGTACTAGCTCCTCTCACCAATGGAGTCCTATGCCCTTGTCAAGGCTAAACATCAATGCGCTCCACCTCATCCAAGTAAGCCTCACTCTCTCACATGCCATCAGAAAGCTACCCAACCTTGACATTGGTTGTGTCATTTATTTTGTCTAGGAGTTCAACTTCTGATGTCAGTTGGATCACCTTCCATGGTGCCTACAACTTTGGATATCTCATCAATACCCTAAATTGCCACGGATTGCCTAGAACCATGGTGAAACTCTAGGGCCTCATTAGGGTTTTCTTTGGAGATTTGAGTA
Source organism: Elaeis guineensis (assembly GCF_000442705.2). Classification (NCBI taxonomy): domain Eukaryota; kingdom Viridiplantae; phylum Streptophyta; class Magnoliopsida; order Arecales; family Arecaceae; genus Elaeis; species Elaeis guineensis. The sequence goes on from NW_027332421.1 coordinate 264,602, forward strand.
TATGACATGAAGCACATGATGTAATGTGATGGCTTGTATGAAGGGTTGGATCAGGTGGCGAGAACATTGCAGGTGGATCGGGTTGCTGGGTGGTGCCACCAAACCACTTCTAGATTATCTTGCTCATAAGATGGGCATGTCGGAGAATGGAAGAGCTCTACTTCGCCAAGGAGGGGCATGCTAGAGTTCTATATGGATTAAAAATTTTCTAAATATTAAAAACAATATTTCTTTTGATCCTAATTCCTTGTCTACTTTCTTTTTCTTTATGTTCCTATATGAATTTTGATCTTTTGATTAGCTCTTTTGTCAAGAAATTTAAAATTTTGTGAAATAAAGTTAGTGAAGGTAAAAGTTAGTTCTTTGATGGCAAAGTTCATTGGTCATTATGTTTATTAGGGACCTTAAGAGAAACAACATATTAGTAGGTAAGTTTAGGACTTTGAGGGGCATTTTATGGATTTTGTGTACTTTTTCATGATATTTTTTTTTTGAGAATTTGATTCTTTGATTTGTTCTTTTTTTTGAGAATATATTAGGGAAGGCAAAAATTTTATTTTGATTCCAAATTGCATACTTATATGAACAAGGAATTGAAATAGAACTTCAGGACATACTTGTTGAGAGATTATAGAATAGGTTTTTGATATTTTTGAGAGCATAAGTATATATTTAGATGAAGTAGGTTTTCTATGATATATGTATGTATGTGTGTGTATATATATATAATGATGATGATAGTCATTATTGTGGATCATCACCTCGGCTTCAATCGATCGTATCCTCAATTTGGTGAGGACCATTGGAGTTTGGACCTCGATAAAACATGGGAATGGGAGGTCGATGTTAGCCAGACTGAGAATATCCGACACGAAGATCAGAATCAATGTGCTTACAGCAATACTTTGTGGATAGCACTTCAAACCTTGGCATTGACTAGGATGCTCGATCCATGACTCTAACTGAGGTGTTGGGGCTAGTACCTTGACCATGGATGAGGTACTTTCAGGCTGAGCCAACCTTAGAAAGATGCATACAAGACAATAATCCTAGCTAGGGAAGCCCATCAGCTTCATGACTCTGGAAAGTCTAGATAAGGAAGAATATCATCGCACTCAAATCACATCCCAAATTGAAATAATTATCGTTAGCTTGATCCATGCATGATAATCGAAAATCAATTAGTCTCCAGGGCATGCTCGACTCCAACTCCCTCTTTAGAAATAGAAGAGGTGTGGGGACCCCAAGGGTAAGCTCTCAAAAATTATTCTCTCCTCATTCTCTATCTCCTAACTTGAGCATTGGAGGATCCTCACCAAAAAATCTCCTGATCAGGACTTTTTGTAGGTCTCGAATCAGCCCTTGGAGGCAGCCTTCACTCAGTATTGTCACCTCAGCCAGAAGAATCACCTATGACCTTAGGCATGGGATTTTGGCAACAATAGTTGGTGCTAGAGGAAAGTCTCCGAACTTTATTTTGGAGTTTTGCTCTGAGGAGGAGAGAACCACCATGAGGCCACAAAGAGAAGCATCAAATGCAACTTGTCAGCTGAATGGGGCATGGACCAACAATGACCGCCAAGAGGAGGCAGCACTTGAGCCAATTCAAGAGAATCCTCCCCCACAATCAGTGTCAGCCATCTAACAGGTAGTACAATAGCCTTGTCCAGTAGGTATAGGCTTTATCTACTATAGTATGAGGAATGCAGCAAACTACTACACCTCAGCATGCCCCAAAGATCCCACAAGGTAAGGCCAGACTGACAAACTGACCTTCACCCCCGCATAGTCCAAGGTCAGGCTCCAGCAATCTTAACTGACTAACGGCCTTGCCCAGGGAAGATATAGGTGCTCACCAACCCCACTATCGAGGAGGAATTCTATATCGAGCAACTTCTCTCCTCATTGTCATCCTACTCAAAAGGATGAGATGGAAAGGAAGCTCCAAGAGATGCAATGTCAGATCGACATATTACAGAACCAAACCTTGCAGCAGCAAAGCATAGAGCTTAGCTTTAATATCAACCCTCCATTCACTCAAAAAATTATGGATGAGCCACTTCTCGAATGATTCAAAATGCCGCAATTAGATCCTTATGATGGGACTGTCGATCCTATCGATCATTTGGAGAGCTTCAAAACTTTGATGCTCCTTCATAGGACAACTGATATGATCCTTTGTTGAGCATTCTCCTCGATCCTAAGAAAGGTAACCCGATACTAGTACTCAAGTCTTCAGCTAAATACAGTCAGTTCCTTCAATCAGCTCGATCGATTATTCATCTCTCACTTCATTAGCAGTTGCCAACAACATCGAAACTCGAACTCTCATGTCAGTATAAAATAATGAGAAAATGAGCCTCTTCGAGACTATATCAACTACTTTAACATCATGACTCTAGAAGTATGAAACTTGGATCAGTCGATGGCTATGAGGGCACTCAAAGCTAGATTGCTCCAAAATGACCTCTTCTCACTCGAGAAAAAAAAAATACCCTAGAGACTTTGCTGAAATGATAGAGTGAGCTAAGAAATATGATAATGTAAAAGAGGCCTGGAATTGGCATGGAGAAAATCCCAGTGGTGGATCTCAAGTGAAGAACAACTGAGGGAAGGGAAAGGATCACAGGCATATAGGACGATGCAATGAACAGGGGTCACACTGGTCTCAAACACCACCTCGAAAGGATTGAGTTGGATCTCCTCCCAAGTGGTGCCATCTAGATTGCCCCCTTGGAGGTTCAACAACTTTACCCTTCTTAACATCCTTTGACTACAAATACTGATGGAGATAGAGCACCAAGAAGAGCTCCTGAGGCCGAAGAAGATGATAATGCTGGCATGTATAAGGGATGCAAGAAAATATTGCAGATACCATCGAGACCACGACTATGATACCGAAGAGTGTTGGCAACATAAAGAAGAGATAAAGGCACTCATCCAATGAGGATGATTATGGCGTACATTGATAACCAACCCAATTGAGAAGAACCATGGAATGAGCCACCTCATCATTAAGACCCCTAGAGGGATTGACCGACAATAGGGGAAATCCACACCATCTTTGGGGGAAATTTGGTAACACCATCTTCGAACCAAGCCAAGCAGAGGAGAAAGAGCTGAAGAAGAAGAAGAAAAGGGTCAGAGGTGATATTGTCTTCTTTGAAGTCACCTAGAAGGAATAAGTTGTCCACATGATAACCCTGTTGTCATAATCTTAAATGTTTTAAATTATGATGTACATCATATTTTGATTGATAATGGAAGCTCCGTGGATGTCTTATTTTATGATGCTTTCATGCAAATAGGCTTGATTCTCGGACAACTAAAGAAGTTGAATTCTCCTCTAGTTGGATTTTCTAGCAATACAGTGTCGGTGAAGGAACCGTCTCCTTTCTGTAATGGTAGGACAATCTTTGAAGCAATCTACTGTTGAAGTAAACTTTTTGGTCATGAAACTCCCATTTACCTATAATGTTATATTGGGTTGTGGTATTGACTTACTGTTAGATGTATATCCTAGAAGCCAATATGGCTGACACATTGTAATAAATCTAGGACATAATTTTATACTTAATATACTGATTTGATTAATAAAAAGGTAAGTTTAACTTTTATTCAAGAGTAATGTATCCCTGAATCATTCATAGAATTAATACTTTGATATATATTCTCAAGGTACTAAAAATTAGAGGCATGTATATAATTCTTAAATACTTCTGGTCATAGTATCATCATGAGG
>NW_027332421.1:268443-302761 GCF_000442705.2 Elaeis guineensis
TTAAAAACAATATTTCTTTTGATCCTAATTCCTTGTCTACTTTCTTTTTCTTTATGTTCCTATATGAATTTTGATCTTTTGATTAGCTCTTTTGTCAAGAAATTTAAAATTTTGTGAAATAAAGTTAGTGAAGGTAAAAGTTAGTTCTTTGATGGCAAAGTTCATTGGTCATTATGTTTATTAGGGACCTTAAGAGAAACAACATATTAGTAGGTAAGTTTAGGACTTTGAGGGGCATTTTATGGATTTTGTGTACTTTTTCATGATATTTTTTTTTTGAGAATTTGATTCTTTGATTTGTTCTTTTTTTTGAGAATATATTAGGGAAGGCAAAAATTTTATTTTGATTCCAAATTGCATACTTATATGAACAAGGAATTGAAATAGAACTTCAGGACATACTTGTTGAGAGATTATAGAATAGGTTTTTGATATTTTTGAGAGCATAAGTATATATTTAGATGAAGTAGGTTTTCTATGATATATGTATGTATGTGTGTGTATATATATATAATGATGATGATAGTCATTATTGTGGATCATCACCTCGGCTTCAATCGATCATATCCTCAATTTGGTTGAGGACCATTGGAGTTTGGACCTCGATAAAACATGGGAATGGGAGGTCGATGTTAGCCAGACTGAGAATATCCGACACAAGATCAGAATCAATGTGCTTATAGCAATACTTTGTGGATAGCACTTCAAACCTTGGCATTGACTAGGATGCTCGATCCATGACTCTAACTGAGGTGTTGGGGCTAGTACCTTGACCATGGATGAGGTACTTTCAGGCTGAGCCAACCTTAGAAAGATGCATACAAGACAATAATCCTAGCTAGGGAAGCCCATCAGCTTCATGACTCTAGAAAGTCTAGATAAGGAAGAATATCATCGCACTCAAATCACATCCCAAATTGAAATAATTATCGTTAGCTTGATCCATGCATGATAATCGAAAATCAATTAGTCTCCAGGGCATGCTCGACTCCAACTCCCTCTTTAGAAATAGAAGAGGTGTGGGGACCCCAAGGGTAAGCTCTCAAAAATTATTCTCTCCTCATTCTCTATCTCCTAACTTGAGCATTGGAGGATCCTCACCAAAAAATCTCCGATCAGGACTTTTTGTAGGTCTCGAATCAGCCCTTGGAGGCAGCCTTCACTCAGTATTGTCACCTCAGCCAGAAGAATCACCTATGACCTTAGGCATGGGATTTTGGCAACAATAGTTGGTGCTAGAGGAAAGTCTCCGAACTTTATTTTGGAGTTTTGCTCTGAGGAGGAGAGAACCACCATGAGGCCACAAAGAGAAGCATCAAATGCAACTTGTCAGCTGAATGGGGCATGGACCAACAATGACCGCCAAGAGGAGGCAGCACTGAGCCAATTCAAGAGAATCCTCCCCCACAATCAGTGTCAGCCATCTAACAGGTAGTACAATAGCCTTGTCCAGTAGGTATAGGCTTTATCTACTATAGTATGAGGAATGCAGCAAACTACTACACCTCAGCATGCCCCAAAGATCCCACAAGGTAAGGCCAGACTGACAAATGACCTTCACCCCCGCATAGTCCAAGGTCAGGCTCCAGCAATCTTAACGACTAACGGCCTTGCCCAGGGAAGATATAGGTGCTCACCAACCCCACTATCGAGGAGGAATTCTATATCGAGCAACTTCTCTCCTCATTGTCATCCTACTCAAAAGGATGAGATGGAAAGGAAGCTCCAAGAGATGCAATGTCAGATCGACATATTACAGAACCAACCTTGCAGCAGCAAAGCATAGAGCTTAGCTTTAATATCAACCCTCCATTCACTCAAAAAATTATGGATGAGCCACTTCTCGAATGATTCAAAATGCCGCAATTAGATCCTTATGATGGGACTGTCGATCCTATCGATCATTTGGAGAGCTTCAAAACTTTGATGCTCCTTCATAGGACAACTGATATGATCCTTTGTTGAGCATTCTCCTCGATCCTAAGAAAGGTACCCGATACTAGTACTCAAGTCTTCAGCTAAATACAGTCAGTTCCTTCAATCAGCTCGATCGATTATTCATCTCTCACTTCATTAGCAGTTGCCAACAACATCGAAACTCGAACTCTCATGTCAGTATAAAATAATGAGAAAATGAGCCTCTTCGAGACTATATCAACTACTTTAACGTCATGACTCTAGAAGTATGAAACTTGGATCAGTCGATGGCTATGAGGGCACTCAAAGCTAGATTGCTCCAAAATGACCTCTTCTCACTCGAGAAAAAAAAAATACCCTAGAGACTTTGCTGAAATGATAGAGTGAGCTAAGAAATATGATAATGTAAAAGAGGCCTGAATTGGCATGGAGAAAATCCCAGTGGTGGATCTCAAGTGAAGAACAACTGAGGGAAGGAAGGATCACAGGCATATAGGACGATGCAATGAACAGGGGTCACACTGGTCTCAAACACCACCTCGAAAGGATTGAGTTGGATCTCCTCCCAAGTGGTGCCATCTAGATTGCCCCCTTGGAGGTTCAACAACTTTACCCTTCTTAACATCCTTTGACTACAAATACTGATGGAGATAGAGCACCAAGAAGAGCTCCTGAGGCCGAAGAAGATGATAATGCTGGCATGTATAAGGGATGCAAGAAAATATTGCAGATACCATCGAGACCACGACTATGATACCGAAGAGTGTTGGCAACATAAAGAAGAGATAAAGGCACTCATCCAATGAGGATGATTTGGCAGTACATTGATAACCAACCCAATTGAGAAGAACCATGGAATGAGCCACCTCATCATTAAGACCCCTAGAGGGATTGACCGACAATAGGGGAAATCCACACCATCTTTGGGGGAAATTTGGTAACACCATCTTCGAACCAAGCCAAGCAGAGGAGAAAGAGCTGAAGAAGAAGAAGAAAAGGGTCAGAGGTGATATTGTCTTCTTTGAAGTCAACCTAGAAGGAATAAGTTGTCCACATGATAACCCTGTTGTCATAATCTTAAATGTTTTAAATTATGATGTACATCATATTTTGATTGATAATGGAAGCTCCGTGGATGTCTTATTTTATGATGCTTTCATGCAAATAGGCTTGATTCTCGGACAACTAAAGAAGTTGAATTCTCCTCTAGTTGGATTTTCTAGCAATACAGTGTCGGTGAAGGAACCGTCTCCTTTCTGTAATGGTAGGACAATCTTTGAAGCAATCTACTGTTGAAGTAAACTTTTTGGTCATGAAACTCCCATTTACCTATAATGTTATATTGGGTTGTGGTATTGACTTACTGTTAGATGTATATCCTAGAAGCCAATATGGCTGACACATTGTAATAAATCTAGGACATAATTTTATACTTAATATACTGATTTGATTAATAAAAAGGTAAGTTTAACTTTTATTCAAGAGTAATGTATCCCTGAATCATTCATAGAATTAATACTTTGATATATATTCTCAAGGTACTAAAATTAGAGGCATGTATATAATTCTTAAATACTTCTGGTCATAGTATCATCATGAGGATAGTGATCGATTGGATAGATTAGTGCATAGATCGCTTCTTTCTGGATTGATGAGTCTCTGGTCTATATTGTAAAGATATTAAGTGACGATGCGGATAGTTATTAGAGAATAACTAGTACTAAGTGTGATCATATAAGAGATCACTTAGATTTCAATCAAACATCAGTGATTATCTCGATGCTGTAGTTGTGTGAATGATCTTTTGACCTACGATGGTATGACTACTCATAGCGAGGCTGCTAGAGTTTGACTGACATATAAACGTTGCCTCATTGAGACCTTATAGTAGATGTTAGCGACAGTTGGTCCACTGTAGGAGTAGGATGCGCATCTAGATGGAATCTATCGACTTTGATAGAGAAGAGTAGTCCTATGAGGTTTGAGAGGCTAAGTCTAAGAGCCTATGGCTACAGCAGTATGATTGATGGAAAAGAATTTTTATGAGGATCATAATTAACTTGAGCTAATCGAATCGATCATATGACTGATGATGAGATTTGATGATTTATCTATGACCTGTCATCTAGTCGAGACTCATGATAGAGGGATTGAATCACATGTAAACTATACATTGAGATTCTTTTTGGTTCTACTGGATTGCCATCTCATACTGCTAGGTGTCACTGGTAGATTGTGAGAGCTTACTAAGATTGCTCAGGTTCGACAATCCTTGATGAGTTGGAGTGGAATCATTCTGATCTATTGAAAAGAGTTCTAATGATACTATGATAGAGATCATAGTATATCTCACTACTAGATAGAATTGAACCTATGAGTCACATAATAAAGAGATTAAATCTAAAATAAGCAATTGGACTTATGAAGTCTCAATTGAATTTAGAAAAATCCTATTGAGTTCAGGATAATCGCTAGTATATAGTTGAACTCAATTATTTCTTTATATTTTAATTACTTATTTGATAAAATTAATTCAAATTAATTATCTACTAATTACCTAAATGAATTAGATTCATTAGGCTCAATTGTTGGGTGCCTATGGTTTTGGATCAAATACATTAAGGGTTCATACACTTAATCAATTTCTTTGATTGTTTGCATGGGGGCCACTAGATTTGATCAAGTTGGGCATGCCCACTTAAAAGAGAGCATCTAGATCCAGCATGGGGCATTCCCTAGTCTCTGTGGCATGTGAAAAAGTGGATGAAAAGGCTCCAATAGTTGATGCCTAATAGTTCTTCTAAAGAGATCAAATATCTAAGACTACAAGGATTCTAATGCAAGTCATGTTGGAAAATATATCCTAAAAGCCAATCTCAACCTGTTGACGGTTGAGCACCCTTATATTGTAATTGATTTGTTAATAAATAAAATATATTTTTATATTTTCATCACAAGTTTTTATCTTCTAATGAATTCTGTTGTTGTGATGAAGTCCTTAGGACTATTTAGGTTCAATAAAGAGAAGATTTATCGACTAGTCCTTAAAATGGTTCACGACCAAATGATGGGCTGTTAATAAGGATGATAGTTTCTATTGAGTATAGGTCACTGTAGGCCATATGGGTTGGTTGTCCTCTTAACCAAGGAGTGTGAAAATATTGGTCTAGCATACAGGTGAGATGTAAGGGTACATCATCATTGAACGTGACCAACTTCAGAGCATTCTGCTGTCAAGAATGTCTTGATGGGATATGTATAAGTGTCCTTAGACCTGAGATCTTCTCAGTGACTTGTAAGCAACTCACTGTGCTTTGGTACTAGACTAACTGAATTTCTAATTCAGTGATGGAAGGCTTCTGGGCAAGGTCAAGTACTTGCAAAATCAAAGTGTGATCAAGATGGGATTGACCACTCCAAGAGTTGGAGAAGAATAAGTCACTGTATTTCAATTTAGCAAAACCTTAGCCAGGATAATCCATCAATGGATTTGATATTTTGAAATACAATGTGGACAACCTGATCAGAGTTGACAGTTAAACTCTGAGGTGTCCTATGAGTATTTTGATCAAGAAGATGAATTATATGAAAACTATATCCCCATGGATTCTAAGGATGTTGTTCTACACATTCGATCTATTCGGCCATTGGGTACCATTGCTAGATGGTCACTTCGATTGACATAGAAATTTTTTCTATACTACCAGCTTAGGTTTAACTTATGAGGTTACATACATTAGAGTTCACAATCTGATCGGATGGTTGATCAACGATTAAGAATCGTTCTAGGTTAAACGATCAATACAATTGACATTTAACCTAGTGCAAGTGTTGCAGGAGGATCGTTAGCAATTCGATTGCTAATTGGCTTAATTTGATTAAGCTAATGGGTTGAATTAAGTCTAATTAAATATAATTTAATTAAATTTAGTTTGGATTTGATTGGATCAAGTTCAATTGGTTTATTGGATAAGTCAAGTGCAAGGAAAAACTAGTCCTAGTTCAAATAGGACTTGGGTCAACCTAATTTCTAATTTGATTAAAAAATTAAATCAAAATTAAATCTAATTTAATCTGATTAAATTATTCTTAATTGGGTTAAGACCTATTTTAATTAGGTTGATTTGATTTTAGTTTGAGAAACCAAATTTGAACAAGTCATAGATTGAATCCTAGTAAGACTAGGATTCCTAGATCAGGACCAAATCAGCATACTATGCTGATTTCTGGACCAGAACTTCTGATCGTGATTCGTGGGCTCATGTGGATGACTCCTAGAGGTCGAACATATGTGGGCTCACAACATCATCCTCAAGTCCAGATCAGCAAAGTTAGAACGTCTAACTTGCAAGGTAATAGATCTGATCTATTATATTTTACATACATTAGATGTAGTATAGAAACATGTTGATATGATCAACATATAGTTCTTGCTTTTATATTTTAATTTTTGATTTAATTCTAAATAATAATCATGAAATAAATTTTAGATCTAAAGATTCTCTATTTTACAAGATAAATTTTGATTTACTTTAGTCTTCCACTGCTTGATCTTAAAAAGTTTTAAGATCTAACCCTGAAACCCTAGATCTGGTTTCTTCAATTGGTATTAGAGCCAGATTGTTTATTACATAATTATTTATACATGTTTAGATTATATTTTAGATTAGATCTAATTTATAATCTGATTATTAAATCTAAATTAAAATTTTTAGATCAATCACGAACTATAGGTTGTCCTGCTGTAAGGTTTACCCCTTACAGTGCAAAGGTTGTCCTAGTTCATGTAGATCTATCTTTAATCATAAATTTGTTAGATGTGATCTAGATTAGATTTATGATTTATTAGATTTAAAAAGTATCTAAATATAAAATAAAATCTCTTTATTAATAATTTCCATGCAAAGAACTATTATATATTTGTTTGAAAAATTTGTACAGTTTAAAATTAAAATTATTTTAATTACATGAACCAGTTTAGATTAGATCTAAAGTAGTTTCATGCTTATTTCACTTGCATTTTGATTATGAATCAAACATGCAACTTGGTTGGTAGAACCATGTTGTAAAAATATTTTATAAATATAAAATTTTTTTCGAAAAGCCGAACCCCAACCCTCAGCCCAAAACTTAATTGAGAATTAAGAAGTTGTTTGATTAGATTCTAAGATTATGAATTGAAGAACCTAAGACACAAACTATAACACATTGGGTTAATGGGTTAGTGAGAATTAGGTCCATTAATTGGGTTAGACCTAAGGTTAGGTTAAAGATGGACTTAATTAGAGAATTGACTAAATCTAATCAATTGTTGTCTTAGATTAGGTCAAGGATTTTCTAGATCAATTACAATAGTTGTAGTTGGTCAAGTCCATATCTTTAATGAGAACCAAATGGACTTGATTCTTGGCTAAGCGGCCTAGCATGAACTATTAGGTTGATCTAATCAAACTAATTAAACCAGTTGGTGTATAAGGTAAATCAGACCGATGGTTTTTAATTGACAGTCCACTTACCTGGTTATTTCTGATGGTGTCTAAGGCAATCTTTAACAGATCCTCCCACGATCGAACTTACCTGCTTCTTGGTGAAATTATGTTTGATCAGATCACTTGACTATTCGAGCTGACCCATGTCAGCTAGGTAAATCAGTCTGATGATTTAGGTGCTCCTAGACCAGACCTTTTGATGGTCTCCTTTAAGCTGATTTGGTGAAGCCAGTAGGAGGATCATGATAAGCTAGTTCATCTGATCACATCCTCTAAATCAATTAAATCTTTAAAATTATTAGGTTCTTAAAATAAAATAGTTATGGTGATAACTAGATCATAGCCTCTCATTAAGTGGATGATAATGGGTCCATCAGTTGGATAATCATTGGAGGCCCAAAGGCCTGGTGCTTATCGGCTGATGGAATTATCATTCATAATATAATTTCTTGACTACATCTTTCTAAATGGTGGTTAGGTTAGCCAACCAAAGTTGGGCCTAATCATTCATTGACTAGATGGGCTAAGTATGGTCATGTTAATGGTTGGACCTAACCAGACCTTTTCAGTGGAGGCCAAAGCCTACTGATTAGGGACTGGGGCAAAAATAAAATTACTAGAAATTATTTAGAGAAATAATTGGTTATGAACCTACCTTTAGATGTACATGGGTTAGCCAACCAAAGTTGGGCTTGTGTGCAGTCTAAGTGGATTCTAGTATCCACTAAAAAATTAGGATAATTCTTCGAATTGAGGTAGAGGCTACCAATTCGAATAAAATAGTGGAGAAATTTTTTGATTAAAGTCCAAATCTTTAGGTTTAATGAATCAATTACTAAATTGGTTATGATTTTTCTTTGTACAGATATGGCCACTTCCCTATCGCTCCGATCATTGTTGGACAATGATAAGTTGGTAGGATCCAACTTTGGTAGCTGGTACCAAAAGTTGAAGATAGTCCTGAAGTATGAACGAATCCTATATGTGATAACGGATCCTGCACCCGAGGAGCCAGCTGCCAATACACGTGGAATTGTCAGAGACACTTACCAGAAGTGGCTTAGTGATCGGACCACGGTGCGCTGCATCATGTTGGCTGCCATGAACGACGAGTTCAATCGTAGATTTAAGTCAATTCAGTCAAAGGACATGCTTCAAGTGTTGAAGGATGCCTTTGGACATCCGATGATGTGGAGAGGTACAAGACTAGTTGTGCCATCTTCAATGCCAAAATACGGGATGGTGCCTCTGTCACTGATCATGTATTGTGCATGATCGAGCTGATGGAGCGTTTGAGCAAGCTCAGCTTTTTCTTGCATGAGTAGCTTAGGAAAGATGCAATACTGAACTCGCTACCCAAGTCTTATCTCCCATTCCTCACTCTTTATAGAATGACAAAGCCTGAAGCAAACTACCACGGGTTACTGGGGTTGCTTCAGAACTTTGAGAAGGATCACCTACTCCACAAGGAGTCGGTGAACTTGTAGGAGGTTCATCTTCTGGTTCTCAACCCTTTAAAAAGGGAAGAAGAACAAGAAGAAGAAAGTGAAGAAGGTGCAAGTTCAGGCTGGGACATCAGTGCAAGGCCAGACAGAAAGGTCAAGCCCGATAAGAGTCAAACTGAATGTTTCTTTTGCAAAAAGCGAGGCACTGGAAGAGGAATTGTCCTTAGTACATTGCCTCCTGGACCCGAACAAGCAGAGAATGAAGAAACTGTTGCTGGGTAAGATATTTATATGATAACTCCTTACAATTTCTCTATTTGTGATATAACTGATTGGGTATTAGATACCCGTAGCCCTTTCCATATTTGCAATTCGTTGCAGGGGTTGCAGGTCAGTAGGAGATTCGAGCAAGTCAAGAGGTTCTTGAATGTTGGAGATGGAAGACTAGTTCAGTTCTAGCATTAGGAATCTTGAAACTTATATTTGAGTCCCATACTATTGTTCTTAATGATTGTCATTTCTGTTCCAGTTTTTTTTTAAATATTATTTCTGTAGGCCTTCCGGCCAAAAATGATTATGAAATTTCAATAAAAAATAAGTTTATAATATCATTATGAATGGTGTTACTATTTTTGTGGATATTTGAACAATGGTGTGTATATGTTATCACAACCTGTTAATATAGTCTATTCTACAGACAAGTACCCTAGATTAGATAGTGTATCAGATATCTACTTATGGCACTATAGGCTAGGTCATATAAACAAGTACAGGATAAATAGGTTGGCTCAAGAGGGAATCTCGAAGTCAGTGATTGTGAATCACTTCCAACTTGTGAGTCATGTCTTCTTGTAAAAAGATCAGTCACCTTTTACTGAAAAAGGTGAGAGAGCTATTGAGCTCTTGGGCCTAGTACATACTGATGTATGCAGGCCCATGAGCACAAGTGCTAGAGATGGATATTTTTACTTCATCACTTTCACAGATAATCTATCCAAATATGCATATGTCTATCTAATGAAACATAAATCGGATTCATTTGAAATGTTCAAACGATTCCGAAGTGAAGTAGAAAAATAAACTGGAAAGAGTATTAAAACTCTTTGGTCTGATAGAGGAGGGAATACCTTTCTGGTGAGTTTCTCACATATCTAGGAGAGAATGGGATTCTCTCCCAATGGACTCCTTCAAAAAACCACAGTATAATGGTGTGTCTGAAAGGAGAAATCGGACTCTGTTAGACATGGTCCGATCCATTATGGGTTTTGCCAGCTTGCCGATATCCTTCCGGGGATATGCACTCAAATCGACCTATTATCTATTAAATAGGGTTCCAAGTGAGTCTGTAATTAAGACTCCATATGAGATATGGACAGGACGTAAGCAGCACTTTCACACCTTAGGGTCTGGGGGTGCCCGCCTATGTCAAATGGTTAGTTACAGATAAACTTGGACCTAGGTCTGACAAATGCACATTCATAGGGTACTCCATAGAGACCAATGGATATTTTTCTACCATGCTGATGAACAAAAGGTGTTCGTCAGCCTTAAGGCAACTTTTTTAGAAAAGGAGTTTCTTAGTGAAGGAACAGTCGCCTCTAAGGTTGAACTTGATGAAGTTCAACAGGTAGAAGGACTGACACCAATAGCTAAATCTGAGTCAAATTTGATTAGATCAAATTCGAAGCCCAATGTACCTACACCATTAAGATGATCTGGTAGAGTACCACGTCAGTCGGACAGATACTACGATTTCTTGATCCGAGATGGTGATCCCATCGAACTCGATGAGAATGATGAGGATCCGATCACCTATATGGATGCAATGTAGAGATCTGATTCTAAGAAATAGCTTGAAGCCATGAAATCCGAAATAGAGTCCCTGAAGGTCAACAATGTATGGACATTGGTTGACCCACCTAAAGGGGTTAAACCCATTGGGTGTAAATGGATCTTCAAAAGGAAGAGGGGCGCAGACGGAAAGGTGGAGACCTACAAAGCCCGTCTGGTTGCCAAGGGGTATCGTCAACATTATGGTATTGACTATGACGAGACGTTCTCCCTGTGGCAATGCTCAAATCTATTCGGATAATACTTGCAATAGCTGCCCATTTGGATTATGAGATCTAGCAGATGGATGTAAAGATAGCTTTCCTAAATGGAGAGCTGACCGAAGAGGTGTATATGATACAACCTGAGAGGTTTACATCCACAGATGAGTCTAAGGTTTGCAAGCTTCAGAGATCTATTTATAGATTGAAGCAAGCTTCTCAAGTTGGAACATACATTTTGATAAGGTGATCAAAACGTATGGCTTCATTAAGAATGGAGAAGAGTCCTGCATCTATAAATGGGCAAATGGTCCAGTTGTGGTATTTTTATCTTATACATGGATGACATTCTCTTAATCGAGAATGACATCCCCGCACTACAGGGAATAAAAGTTTGGCTGTCATCGTAGTTCTCAATGAAAGATTTGGGTGAAGCATCCTACATCCTAAGGATGAAGATCTATACGAATAGATCTAAAAGGATGCTTAGGTTATCTCAGTCCACGTACATAGACACTGTGTTGAAGAAGTTCAGCATGAAAAATTTTGAGAAGGTCTATCTACCGATAGGCCATGAATTTCTCTCTCTAAGAAGGATTATCCGACAACTCCTGAAGAGAGAGAGAGCATATAAGTAGAGTCTCATATGATTCGACTGTGGGATCTATCATGTTCGTCATGACATGTACAAGGCCAGATGTGGCATACTCACTAGGAGTAGTGAGTAGATACCAATCTGATCCTAGAGAAAACCACTGAAAAGTGGTTAAAGCCATCCTTAAGTATTTGAGAAATTTAAGGACCAGTGGTTGGTTTATGGCGAGTCAGATCTGAAGCTTGTGGGGTTCACAGACTTCAGCTTTCAATCTAACCATGATGACAGCAGAAGCATGTCGATTATATCTTTACTCTGAATGGTGGAGCCATCTGCTGGAAAAGTTTCAAGAAGAATACTGTGGCAGACTCTATTTGTGAGGCGGAGTACATCGCAGCATCGGATGTCGTGAAAGAAGCTGTGTGGCTGAGAAAATTCATCACCGAGCTCAGAGTAGCATCCTCCCTCGATGGTTCGATCTTGCTCTACTATGACAGCACTGGTGCCACAGCTCAGGCGAAGGAACCCAAAGCATACCAGCAGATGAAGCACATTTTGCACTGCTTCACTTGATCCGAAAGATCGTGGATCGAGGTGACGTCAACCTTCAGAAGATCGATGGAAAGAAAATCTGGCCGACCACTTCACTAAAGCCCTGGCAATAAAGAGTTCGACAATCACAAATCAAATATGGGTATTAGATACTGTGCGAGTGGCTTTAAGATAAGTGGGAGTTGTTGAGAAATATGTCTCAAAAATCAATCATCAATCTGTTGACGGTTGAGCAACCTTGTATTGTAATTGATTTGTTAATAAATAAAATATATTTTTGATATTTTATCATAAGTTTTCATCTTCTAATGAACTCCATTTTGTGATGAAGTTCTTAAGATTATTTAGGTTCGATAAAGAGAGGATTTATTGATTAGTCCTTAAAACTGTTCACGACAAATGATGGACTGTTAATAAGGATGACAACTTCTATCGAGCAAAAGTCGCTGTAGGCCATATGGGTTGGCTGTCCTCTTAACCAAGGAGTGTGAAGACACTGGTATGGCATACAGGTGAGTTGTAAGGATACATCATCATTGAATGTGACCAACTCCAGAGCATTCTGCTGTCAAGAATGTCTCTGATGGGATATAGGTATAAGTGTCCCTTAGACCTGAGATCGTCTTAGTGACTTGCAAGCAACTCACTATGCTTTGGTACTGAACTAACTGAATTTATAATTCAATGACAGAAGGCTTCTGGGCACAGTCAAGTACTTGCGAAGTCAGAGTGTGATCAAGATGGGATTGACCACTCTAAGAGTTGGAGAAGAATGAGTCGCTGTATTTTAATTTAGCAAAACCTTGATCAGGTAATCCATCAGATGGATTTGATATTTTGAAATACAATGTGGACAACCTGATCAGAGTTGACACTTGAACTCTAAGGTTCCTATGAGCATTTTGGTCAAGGAGATGAATTATATGGAAACTATATTCGCATGGGTTCTAAGGATGTTGTTCTAAACATTCGATCTATCCGACCGTCGGGTACCATTACTAGATGGTCACTTCGATTGGTATAAAAATTTATTTTATGCTATTGGATTAGGTTCAGACCTATGAGGTCACACACATTAGAGTTAATGATCTGATCGGATGGTTGATCAATGATTAAGAATCATTCTTGGATTAAACGATCAATACGATTGACATTTAACCTAGTGCAAGTGTTGCAGGAGGATGGATTAGTAATTCGATTGCTAATTGACTTAATTTGATTAAGACAATGGACTAAGAATTAAGTTTAATTAAATATAATTTAATTAAATTTAGTTTGGGCTTGATTGGATCAAGTCCAATTAGTTTATTGGATAAGCCAAGTGCAAGAAAAAACTAGTCCTAGTTCAAATAGGACTTGGGTCAACCTAATTTTAATTTGATTAAAAAATTAAATTAGAATTAAACCTAATTTAATCTTATTAAATTAGGCTCTTAATTAGATTAAGACCTATTTTAATAGGTTGATTTAGTTTTGGTTTGATTTGGTTTGAGAAATCAAATTTGAACAAGTCATAGATTGAATCCTAGTAAGACTAGGATTCCACCTTGTGCCACCTTAGGCCCCCACACCCACTCTCTTTATCCCATGTCCACTCTCTCTTATTTTGTGTGATAAAACCTTTTTTCATGCATGCCCAAAATTTTTCTCTCTTTCTCTCTTACATAGAATGTGGTTGTGGACCAAGTCAAAGTAGGAATTAGTTTGGATTTCAAATTCTATGAGATAGAGTTTTAGGAAACCAAAACTCTTTTCTTGTGACATTGATTTTATCCAAATTTTTTTAAAATTTTTGTGACTTTTATGGCATATAATATACACCCTTTTCTGGTGGTCCATGGCAGAAAAAAAAGGAGGGGATGCCCAAGAGTTGGGCACCCCTTGTCTTGCCTTGTTTGGATAATCCTTGACTAGGATTTGACCTAGACACAAACTCTTCATATATCTCTATTTAAAATAAATTTTTTCATGAAATTTTCATGGATTATATAGAATTGAGAGACCTTTGGGGCATCCAAAAATAAAGGAGAAAGAATCTTGGGGCGTGGAGATCTAATAGACACAAAACTAGGTGTCTGGGTTAGAGCAAAGAGAAAAGAAGAGGGTCTTCTTCTAGAGTTGCTGGGTTCATCTCTTTTCTTCCTCCATCTGTAAGTTTTCTGAGAGTGTCTCATCTAAAACTCTTTCTCTACTTCTCATCTTTGGAAGAGTCTAAATCAAGAAGAAAGAGTTATCTGATCGACCATCGAAGAAGGATTAGCACAGTACTAGCATACTGTGCTGATTTTCTGGATCAGGACTTCTGATCATGATTCATGGGCTCGTGTGGACAACTCCTTGGGGCTGAATGTATGTGCAGCTTGTAACATAATCCTCAAGTCTGGATCAGTAAAGTTAGAACATCTAACTTGCAAGGTAATAGATCTGATCTATTATATTTTACATACATTAGATGTAGTATAGAAACATGTTGATATGATCAATAAGTAGTTCTTGCTCTTTATATTTTAATTTTTAATTTAATGCCATGTAATAATCATGTAGTAGAATTTTAGATCTAGAGATTCTCTAATTTTATAAGATAAATTTTGATTTATTTTAGTCTTCCGCTGCCTGATCTTGAAAAAATTTCAAGATTTAATCCTGAAATCTTGATCTGTTTCTTCAAGTAGGACTTGTATTAAGAGGCTATTTGATTTTGAATAGGATTCAAACCTCTTACTTATTTAAAGGGGCCTTCTTTAAGGCTCTTGAACATCAGATTTTTAGTAACCCATGCCTCCCATAAGGTGCCCCCACACCTCCCATAAGGTCCTCCCATGCCTCCCTCTCTTCTCCCTTTGGATCCAATGTCGAAAGGAGTTTGGGCATCCTCTATCTCCACACCCAAGAGGAGCTTGGGATCCCCTTTGCTTATTGATTTTCAGATCTTGATTGCTTTATAATCAAGATAAGAAGTGCAAGAGAAGAAGAGAAGAAAAAAATCAAGGAAAGGATCAAAGAGTTGATCGTGATCTAGGCTTCGTTCAGATTCGCAGAGTGATTATTCTTAAAGAAGAAAGATCAACACCAAAGAGGGCTATTTCAGACTGATCCTGAGTGGATACTCATAGAGATCAGATACTTGCATGGTTAAAGGAGAACCTACTCTTTTCAGGTCTAGATTCGAAGAAAAAAATTATGAAAAAGTATGTGATTCGATCACATATTTAATTTCAGTATAAAATTTAGTATGTGTTCAATTACAACATATAAAGTAGATCTTTGTGTTATATATTTTATACATGCATGATTTAGATTAAAAGATATTTTAATCTTCTATTCTGCTGTGTTGTTTAGAAAAAAATTTGAAATACACATGCATGCCCCTACATGAACTTCCAACACTTACCACCTGATGATGAAACTTCCAACTCCTCGTGGGATCAACGAGCTTCGGGGAAACCAGTAGCTGGCAAGAGAATGTTATATGGCAACTCTGCAAGAAGAAATGCTTGAGGAATATTGACCCATGGATGAACTCGATGCCTGAGATGAGCTCACAAGCAATAAGGGTGACCGATGGAGGAGCTCATCCCAATTTCGGTAGACAAATCCAATCCCACCAAGTTTGTCTAGGTTGATTCTAACTTATGTGATAAAGATCACTAACACCTTGCCTCATTCCTTTGATCCAAAGTAGATGTGTTCGTCTGGTCAACCTCTGACATGCCAGGCATTGATCTGGAGGTCATTGTCCATCGTCTGAATTTAGACTTGAAACATCACTCGATCAGGCAGAAAAAGAGGAGTTTCTGTTAGAAAATATCTCAAATGCCAATCGTCAGCCTGTTGATGGTTGAGCAATCAAGTATTATAATTGATTTTTAATAAATAAAATATATTTTTGATATTTTATCACAAGTTTTTATCTTCTAATAAACTCTATTGTTGTGATGAAGTCCTTAGGACTATTTAGGTTCGATAAAGAGAGAATTTATCGATTAGTCCTTAAAACTGTTCTCAATCAAATGATAGGCTGTTAATAAGGACGACAGCTTCTGTCGAGCATAGATCACTGTAGGCCATATGGGTTGATTGTCCTCTTAACCAAGAAGTGTGGAGACACTGGTATGGCATACAGGTAGATGTAAGGGTACATCATCATTGAACGTGATCAACTCCAGAGCATTTTGTTGTCGAGAATGTCTCTGATGGGATATAGGTATAAGTGTCCCTTAGATCTAAGATTGCCTAGTGACTTGCAAGCAACTCACTGTGCTTTGGTACTGGACTAACTAAATTTTTAATTAGTGATGGAAGGCTTCTGGGCACAGTCAAATACTTGTAAAGTCAGAGGTGATCAAGATGGGATTGACCACTCCAAGAGTTAGAGAAGAATGAGTTGTTGTATTTCAATTTAGCAAAATCTTGACCAGGGTAATCCATCAGATGGATTTGATATTTTAAAATATAATATGGACAACCTGATCAGAGTTGACAATTGAACTTTGAGGTGTCCTATGAGCATTTTGGTCAAGGAGATGAATTATATGAAAACTATATCCGTATGGGTTTTAAGGATGTTGTTCTACACATTCGACCTATCCGACCTTGGGTACCATTGCTAGATGGTCACTTTGATTGATACAAAAATTTATTTCTATACTACCAGCTTAGGTTGACCCATGAGGTCAACATATTAGAGTTCATATCTGATCAGATGATTGATCAATGATTAAGAATCATTCTAGGGGTAAACGATCAATACGATTGATATTTAACCTAGTGCAAGTGTTGTAGGAGGATCGATTAGCAATTGATTACTACTTGGCTTAATTTGATTAAGACAAAGGTTAAGATTAAGTCTAATTAAATATAATTTAATTAGATTTGGTTTGGCTTGATTGGATCAAGTTCAATTGATTTATTGGATAAGCCAAGTGCAAGGAAAAACTAGTCCTAGTTCAAATAGGACTTGGGTCAACCTAATTTTTAATTTGATTAAAAAATTAAATTAGATTTAAATCTAATTAATTAAATTAGGCTCTTAATTGGGTTAAAACTTATTTTAATTAGATTGATTTGGTTTTGGTTTGATTTGGTTTGAGAAACTAAATTTGAACAAGTCATAGATTGAATCCTAGTAAGACTAAGATTCCACCTTACGCCACCTTAGCCCCCCACGCCCACTCTCTCTTATTTTGTATGACAAAACCTCTCTCCCAGGTCTTCTCACATGCCCAAAACTTTTTTCTCTTTCTCTCTTACATGGAATGTGGTTGTGGACCAAGTCAAAGTAGGAATTTGTTTGGATTTCAAATTCTATGAGATAGAATTTTAGAAACCAAAACTATTTCCTTATGGCACTGATTTTATCAATTTTTTTTTGAAATTTTTATAGATTTTATGGCACATAATATCACCCTTTTCTGGTAGTCCACAGTAGAAAAAGGAGGGGACGCCCAAGAGTTGGGTGCCCCTTGTCTTGCCTTGTTTGGATAATCCTTGACTAGGTATTTGACCTAGACAAGGACTCTTCATATCTCTCTATTTAAAATAAATTTCTTTATGAACATTTTGTAAAACATAGAGCATTGAGAGCCTTTGGGACATCCAAAAATCAAAGAGAAAGAGTCTTAGGGTGTGGAGATCTAATAGACACAAAACTAGGTGTCTGGGTTAGAGCAAAGAGAAGAAGAAGAGGGTCTTCTTCTAGAGTTGCTGGGTTCATCTCTTCCTTCCTCCATCTATAAGCTTTCTGAGATCATTTCATCTAAAACTCATTCTCCTACTTCTCATCTTTGGAAGAGTCCAAATCAAGAAGGAGGCATCTGATCAACCATCGAAGAAGGATCAGCGCAGTACTAGCATACTGTGCTGATTTCCTGGACCTGGACTTCTGATCGTGATTCGTGAGCTCGTGTAGATGACTCCTAAAGGCCAGACATATGTGTGGCTCACAACATCATCCTCAAGCTTGGATCAGCAAAGTTAGAACGTCTAACTTGCAAGGTAATAGTCTGATCTATTATATTTTACATACGTTAGATGTAGTATAAAACATGTTGGTATGATCAACATGTAGTTTTTGCTCTTTATATTTTAATTTTTGATTTAATATCATATAATAATCATGTAATAGGATCTTATATTTAGGAATTTTCTTATTTTATAAGATCAATTTTGATTTATTTTAGTCTTCCGCTGCCTGATCTTGAAAAAGTTTCAAGATCTAACCCTGAAACCCTAGATCTGGTTCCTTCAATTGATATCAGAGCCTAGGTTGTTTATTATATGATTATTTATACATGCTTAGATTATTTTTTAGATTAGATCAAATTTATAATTTGATTGTTAAATTTAAATTAAAATTTTTATATCAATCACGAACTGTAGGTTGTTCTGCTGTAAGGTTTACCCCTTGCAGTGCAAAAGTTGTCCTAGTTCGTGTAGATCTATCTTTAATCATAAATTTGTTAGATATGATCTAGATTAAATTTATAATTTATTAGATTTAAAAGATATTTAAATCTAAAATAAAATCTCTTTGTTAATAATTCCTACATAAAGAACCATCATATATTTGTTTGAAAAATTTACGCAGTTTAAAGTTGAAATTGTTTCAATTATATGAACTGGTTTAGATTAGATCTAAAATAGTTTCATGCTTATTTCACTTGCATTTTGATTATGAATCAAACATATAACTTGATTGGTAGAATCATATTGTAAAAATATTTTACAAATATGAAAATTATTTTCGAAAAAGCCGAACCCCAACTCTCAGCCTAAAACTTAATTAAGAATTAAGAAGTTGTTTGATTAGGTTCTCGGATTGTGAATTGAAGAACTTAAGACACAAACCATAACACATGGGGTTAATGGGTTAGTGGGAATTAGGTCCATTAATTGGGTTAGACCTAAGGTTAGATTAAAGATAGACTTAATTAGAGAATTGACTAAATCTAATCAATTGTTATCTTAGATTAGATCAAGGATTCTCTAGATCAATTACAATAGTTGTAATTGGTCAAGTCCATATCTTTAACAAGAAATAAATGGACTTGATTCTTGGCTAAGCAGTCTAGCATGAATTGTTAGATTGATCTAATCGAAACTAATTAAATCAGTTGGTGTCTAAGGTAAATCAGATCGGTGGTTTTTAATTAGCAGCCCGCTTACCTGGCCATTTCTGATGGTGTCTAAGGCAAGCTTTAGTAGATCCTCCCATCGATCGAACTTACCTGGCCTCTTGATGAAATTATATTTTGATCGAATCACTTGACTATTCGAGCTGACCCATGTCAGCTAGGCAAATCAGTGTGACTGATTTAGGTGCTTCTAGACCATCCCTTTTGATGGTCTCCCTTAAGCTGACTTGGTGAAGCCAGTGGGAGGATCAAGATAAGCTGGTTCATCTGACCTCATTCTCTAAATCAATTAAATCCTTTAAAATTATTAGATCCTTAAAATAAAATAGTTATGGTGATAACTAGATCATAGCCTCCCATTAAGTGGATGATAATGGGTCCATCAGTTGGATAATCATTAAAGGCCCAAAGGCCTGGTGCTTATCGGCTAATGAAATTGTCATTCATAATATGATTTCTTAACTGCATCTTTCTAAATGATGGTTAGGTTAGCCAACCAAAGTTGGGCCTAATCATTCATTGGCTAGATGGGCCAAGTATGGTCATATTAATGGTTGGACCTAACCAGACATTTTTAGTGGAGGCCAAAGCCTACTGATTAGGGACTGGGGCAAAAAAATAAAAATACTAAAAATTATTTAGAAAAATAATTAATTATGAACTTATCCTTAGATGTACATGGGTTGGCCAACCAAAGTTGAGCTTGTGTGCAGTCTAAGTGGATTCTAGTACCCACTAAGAAATTAGGGTAATTCCTTGAATTGGAGGTAGAGGCTACCAATTCAAATAAAATAGTGGGAGAAATCTTTCGATTAAAGTCCAAATCTTTAGGTTTAATGAATCAATTACTAATTAGGTTATGATTTTTCTTTGTGCAGATATGGCCACTTCTCTATCACTCCAATCATTATTGGACAATGATAAGTTGGTGGGACCCACCTTCGGTAGCTGGTACCGAAAGTTGAAGATAGTCCTGGAGCATGAACGGATCCCATATGTGATAACAGATCCTGCACTTGAGGAGCCAGCTACCAATGCACGTGGAATAGTCAGAGACACTTACCAGAAGTGGATCAGTGACCAGACCACTGTGTGCTGCATCATGTTGGCTGCCATGAGCGATGAGTTCAGTCATAGATTTGAGATGACTCAGCCGAAAGATATGCTTCAAGTGTTGGAGGATACCTTTAGCACACCCAATGACGTGGAGAGGCAGAAGACTAGTTGTGCTATCTTCAACACCAAAATACGGGATGGTGTCCTGTCACTGATCATGTATTGTACATGATCGAGCTGATGGAGCGTTTGAGCAAGCTCGGCTTTCCCTTTCATGAGCAGCTTAGGAAAGATGTAGTACTGAACTCACTGCCCAAGTCTTATCTCCCATTCCTCACTCATTATAGAATAACAAAGCCTGAAGTAAACTACCACGGGTTATTGGAGCTGCTTCAGAACTTTGAGAAGAATCACCAACTCCAATAGAGTCGGTGAACTTAGTGGGAGGTTCGTCTTCTGATTCTCGACCCTTTAAGAAAGGGAAGAAGAACAAGAAAAAGAAAGTGAAAAAGGTGCAAGTTCAGGCTAGAACATCAGTGCAGGGCCAGACCAGAAAGATCAAGCCCAATAAGAGGCAAGCACCCTAGACTAGATAGTGTATCAAATATCTACTTATGGCACTGTAGGTTAGGTCATATAAACAAAAATAGGATAAACAGGTTGACTCAAGAGGAAATCCTCGAAGTCAGTGATTGTGAATCACTTTCAACTAGTGAATCCTGTCTTCTTGGTAAAATGACCAAGTCACTTTTTACTGGAAAAGGTGAGAGAGCTATTGAGCTCTTGAGCCTAGTACATATTGATGTATGCGGGCCCATGAGCATAAGTGCTAGAGGTGGATATTTCTACTTCATCACTTTTACGGATGATCTATCCAGATATGGATATGTCTATCTGATGAAACATAAGTTAGATTCATTTGAAATGTTCAAACGATTTTGAAGTGAAGTAGAAAAATAAACTGAAAAGAGTATTAAAACTCTTCGGTCTGACCGAGGAGAAAAATATCTTTCTGATGAGTTTTTCACATATCTAAGAGAGAATGGGATTCTCTCCCAATGGACTCCTCCAGGAATACTACAACATAATGGTGTGTCTGAAAGGAGAAATCAGACTTTGTTAGACATGGTCTGATCCATGATGGGTTTTGCCAGCTTGCCGATATCCTTTTAAGGATATGCACTTGAATCGACCTATTATCTGTTAAATAGGGTTCCAAGTAAGTCTGTAATTAAGACTCCATATGAGATATGGACAGGGCGTAAGCTACCATTTTCACACCTTAGGGTCTGGGGGTGCCTGGCCTATGTCAAATGGTTAGTTATAGATAAACTTGGACCTAGATCTGACAAATGCACATTCATAGAGTACCCTAAGAGATCAAAGGATATTTTTTTCTACCATGCTGATGAACAAAAGGTATTCATCAGTCTTAAGGCAACCTTTTTAGAAAAGAAGTTCCTTGGTGAAGAAATCGTTGCCTCTAAGGTTGAACTTGATGAAGTTCAATAGGTAGAAGGACCGACACCAATAGCTGAACCTGAGTCGGATTTGATTAGATCATATCCGAAGCCCAATGTACCTGTACCATTAAGATGATCCGATAGAGTACCGCATCAGCTAGATAGATACTATGATTTCTTGATCCGGGATGGTAATCCCATCGAATCGATGAGAACGATGAGGATCCGATCATCAATATGGATGTAATGCAGAGACCTGATTTTGAGAAATAACTTAAAGCCATGCAATCCGAAATGGAGTCCATGAAGGTCAACGATGTATAGACATTGGTTGACCCACCTGAAGGGGTTAAACCCATTGGGTGTAAATGGGTCTTCGAAAGGAAGAGGGATGCAGACGGAAAGGTGGAGACCTATAAAGCCCATCTGATTGCCAAAGGATATCATTAACATTATGGTATTGACTATGACGAGATGTTCTCCCCTATGGCAATGCTCAAATCCATTCAGATAATGCTTGCAATAGTTGCCCATCTGGATTATGAAATCTGGCAGATGGATGTAAAGACAGCTTTTCTGAATGGAGAGCTGACCGAAGAGGTGTATATGATACAACCTGAGAGGTTTACATCCACAGATGAGTCCAAGGTGTGCAAGCTTCAGAGATCCATTTATGGATTAAAGCAAGCTTCTCGGAGTTAGAACATGCATTCTGATAAGGTGATAAAATGTATGGCTTCGTTAAGAACAGAGAAGAGTCCTGCATCTATAAATGGGCAAATGGTCCCGTTATGGTATTTCTTATCTTGTACGTGGATGACATTCTCTTAATCGAAAATGACATCTTCGCACTATAGGGAATAAAAATTTAGTTATCATCGCAGTTCTCCATGAAGGACTTGGGTAAAGCATTCTACATCCTAGGGATAAAGATCTATAGGGATAGATCTAAAAGGATGCTTGGGTTATCTCAGTCCACGTACATAGACACTGTGCTGAAGAGGTTCAGCATAGAGAATTTCAAGAAGGGCTATCTACCGATAGGCCATGAAATTTTCTCTCTAAAAAGGATTGTCCGACGACTCTTGAAGAGAGAGAGCATATGAGTAGAGTCCCATATGCTTCGATCGTGGGATCTATCATATACGCTATGACATGTACAAGACCAGATATGGCATACTCACTAGGAGTAGTGAGTAGATACCAATCTGATCTTGGAGAAAATCACTGGAAAGTAGTTAAAGCCATCCTTAAGTATTTGAGAAATACTAAAGACCAACGGTTAGTTTATGATGAGTCAGATTTGAAATTTATGGGGTTCACAGACTCCAGCTTTCAATCTAACCATAATGACAATAGAAATGTGTCGGATTATATCTTTACTCTGAATGGTGGAGCCATATGCTGGAAGAGTTCCAAGCAGCATACTGTGGCAGACTCTGTTTGCGAGGTGGAGTACATCGCCACATCGGATACCGTAAAAGAAGCTGTGTGGCTGAGAAAATTCATCAACGAGCTTGAAGTAGCACCCTCCCTCGATGGTTCATTCCTGTTCTACTGTGATAGCACTGGTGCCATAGCTTAGGCGAAGGAACCCAAAGCACACTAGTGACGAAGCACATTTTGCGTTGCTTCCACCTGGTCCGGGAGATAGTGGATCGAGGTGACATCGACCTTCGAAAGATCAATGGAAAAAATAACCTGGCCGACCCCTTCACTAAAGCCCTGGCGATAAAGGAGTTCAACAATCACAAGTCAAAGATGGGTATTAGATACTGTATCGAGTGGCTTTAGGACAAGTGGGAGTTGTTGGAAAATATATCCCAAATGTCAATCGTCAGCCTGTTAATAGTTGAGCAATCAAGTATTGTAATTAATTTGTTAATAAATAAAATATATTTTTAGTATTTTTATCACAAGTTTTTATCTTCTAATAAACTTCATTGTTGTGATGAAGTTCTTAAGACTATTTAGGTTCGATAAAAGAAGGATTTATCGATGAGTCCTTAAAATTGTTCACGACCAAATGATAGGCTGTTAATAGAAATGATAGCTTCTATCGAGTATAGATCGCTGTAGGCCATATGGGTTGGTTGTCCTCTTAATCAAAGAGTGTGGAGACACTGGTATGGCATACAAGTGAGATGTAAAGGTACATCATCATTGAACGTGACCAACTCTAGAGCATTCTACTGTCGAGAATGTCTCTGATGAGATATAGGTATAAGTATCCTTTAGACCTGAGATCGCCTCAGTGACTTGTAAGCAACTCATTGTGCTTTGGTACTGGACTAACTGAATTTCTAATTTAGTGATGGAAGGCTTCTGGGCAC
The DNA here is from genome assembly GCF_000442705.2 of Elaeis guineensis. NCBI lineage: Eukaryota > Viridiplantae > Streptophyta > Magnoliopsida > Arecales > Arecaceae > Elaeis > Elaeis guineensis. Next base: position 292,478 of record NW_027332421.1, read on the forward strand.
AGTCAAGTACTTGCGAAGTTAGAGTGTGATCGAGATGGGATTGACCACTCCAAGAGTTGGAGAAGAATGAGTCATTGTATTTTAATTTAGCAAAACCTTGGTCAGGATAATCCATCAGATGAATTTGATATTTTGAAATACAATGTGGACAACCTGATCAGAGTTGACAGTTAAACTTTGAGGTATCCTATGAGCATTTTGGTCAAGGGGATGAATTATATAAAAACTATATCCGCATGGGTTCTAAGGATGTTGTTCTACACATTTGACCTATCTAGCCGTCGGGTACCATTGTTAGATGGTCACTTCGATTGGTACAAACTTTTATTTTTATATTATTGGTTTAGGTTTGAACCTATGAGGTCACACACATTAGAGTTCATGATTCGATCGGATTGTTGATCAATGATTAAGAATCATTCTAGGGTTAAAAGATCAATACGATTGATATTTAACCTAGTGCAAGTGTTGCAGGAGGATCGATTAGTAATTCAATTGCTAATTGGCTTAATTTGATTAAGCCAAAGATCTGAGATTAAATCTAATTAAATATGATTTAATTAGATTTGGTTTGAGCTTGATTGGATCAAGTTCAATTGGTTTATTGGATAAGCCAAGTGCAAGAAAAAACTAGTCCTAGTTCAAATAGGACTTGGGTTAACCTAATTTCTAATTTGATTAAAAAATTAAATCAAATTTAAATCAAATTTAAATCAAATTTAATCTGATTAAATTAGGCTCTTAATTGGGTTAAGTCCTATTTTAATTAGGTTGATTTGATTTTGGTTTGATTTGGTTTGAGAAACCAAATTTGAACAAGTCATAGATTGAATCCTAGTAAGAGTAGGATTCCACCTTGCGCCACCTTAGCCCCCCATGCCCACTCTCTCTTATTTTGTGCGACAAAACCCTCTCTCCCAGATCTTCACGCATTCCTAAAATTTTTCTCTCTTTCTATCTTACATGGAATGTGGTTGTGGACCAAGTCAAAGTAAGAATTTGTTTGGATTTCAAATTCTATAAGATTGAATTTTTGGAAACCAAAACTCTTTAGGAGATGAAGATTCGAGAAGATTCGAGTGCTTTAGGAGATGAAGCCACAAAAGACCATTAAGTAAAACAAGAGTGCCCTATAAGTCAATCGCAAGTATGTTGTGATAAAATTTTTCTTTATAATTTTTCAACTTATATAATGATATTTATTATTTGAGGCATTGATTCATCATTTTAGCTGCATCTTATAATGTCTAAGATTATGATAAATCCCAAAGATTAAAGTAATAATATTTAGAAGACATGAATAGGTCATGCTAGTGAGACCTAAAATCTTAAAATCTTAATATTAAATATTTCTGATCGTAGGAACATTGAGTCAGGGATCAATGTTTCGGATAGACTGGTACATCCTATGTATGCTCGATGGAGATGGTGGCAAAACTTACTAGCTACTTGTGTATAAGATACTAATACAAGGATGTGGGTGCTCATTTAAAAATGAGTCCCTAAATTGACTCGATAAAAGGGAACATCTTATGGAAGCCTTACTTGTATGTCCAAGATGGTTCTCTAAGTGGGAGTTATGCAAGTGATCCTTAGACCTGAGACCACTATGAAATCTTATGCACATGAACCCATATTTTGGTTCATATCCAGGCATGGCATTAAGATATATACGAAGTGTTCTAAATATAGTGGAGTGTGTATGGAGGTTGTGAGGAGGTCAACATGGAATCGATCACTCCTCGTAAGAGGAGATCGCATCCTATGAATTCTCATTCCTAGATGACTCGAAAAAAATTTTTTGGCCAAAAGCAGAAAGAAAATTAGAAAAATTTTTTAATACTTCTTCATTGGAGTCATCATTGATTAATTGAGAATCGATATGAATATGTATTTGAGTTTGATATGGTTCTATACTCATGAACATATTCAGGATGCAGGAATGATCGAAGGATTGAATTGCATGGTAACTTACCACTGAAGGATATATTTGATATTTTTATCAAATTTTATATTTTTTAAGTAGTCATGATACATTACTAGATGTCAATCTTGACTTGTAAGTTTGATCGAATTAAAGAGTTTAATTCGATCATCAATTAAAAAAAATTCTAATTGTTGAACTCGGGTTAGCTTGATTGGACCTAAATCGATTAGATTGAAATCTAATCAAATTTGATCAGACCTATTGCTGGCTAGATATGGACCCAATGGGTCACAAACATATAGAAATTGACCAAGAATATTTTTGAAAAAGGTTGATTGAAATTTTGGATTCAATCAGGGTTCTGATAAGCATGCTAGCACATATAGAAACTCTTGCTCCTTTGGAGATCAATTTGATCTCATCTTCTGCTAATTAGCTAGCTCAATTTGGTGGGCATTTGGGTCAGGTCATGCCACCTAGAAATAGTCCAAATTGGGGAGTCAAATCTCAAATTAACATCATTTATGAAGAGTCTAAGTTGTGATGGACTCTTGGTGCAAAACAGGTTTTGCGCATGCATGTTGGCGTGAGCAGAAAAAAAGAGTCCTTCTAGCATGGGATTAAGTTGTTCATGTGGTAGCCCATATCACCCTCTATCCTCTAGTATATATCTCAAAGCATGAGATGGATTTTTTCTAAAATTTTTAGGGTGGAGAAAAATTAGAAATGAGAAGGGTCTCTCGCGCATGTGCGCAAAAGTGTCGCATCTCTCTATATTTTGGAGAGTCCTTTTCCTAACCAAATACTTTCAAATTATAATAATTTTTTTTAATAATGTTTCACAATTGATAGGCTATTTTTGATGATTTTTTTGAAATTTTTTGGACTTATCAGATGGCCAAACGGATGCTGGAAACTTCTTCACGTGTGCACGCACGTGGTGATTAGCACTCATGTGAAGAGGTGAGAGGATAGCATCCTTCCATAAGAATTTTATCACCATTTTAGATTTTCTAAGATTATTGTTGAATCCCCTATCGACATAAATATTTGTGAATTTTTTTGATTTGAGAAGGGATGTGAAAACATCCCTTCTCTGGTCGCACATGCAAAAGAGGGTGCTGATCGATGTATCATTGATAAGAGTCCTTGTGCTTGAAGGAACTCTTATCTCTGATAATCAGATCAGATAACTTTTTTATGGAGTGTGTCCCTCCCTTTTGACATCCCTCTGGTAGCTATAAATTGGCCTAGGTGCTGGGTGTCCGAGGTAATTCAGATTGAGTTTTCAATTTTGTCTCTGTTGCTCTCATTTCTTTCTTACAACCCATCTTAGTTTTAAGACAAGGCTTTGAGATTTAAGACAAAGCCTTATCTGATTCAAACAAAGATTGTGAGGGTCTTAAAGAAGGAGAATCAGAAGTTCAGAAGTGGTTCTGAGAGAGTGAAGTCAGGTTCTTGGAGAAACCTGATCAGTATAAAGCTAGTCGAATTCTAGGGGCAAGAACTCTTGAGCAAGAAGAAGGAGCACTATCTTTGGTTCAATTTTTATGTTGATCATCATTGGAGGATGGACACTTGGACACCTCATAAAAATTGAGATTAGCACTATAAGTATTTTTTTGATCTAAGTTTAATTTATTGTACTTTGATTATTATAGTCAAAAATTTTTGAGCATTAGGTTTTCGGTGTATCGGGTGTTTCAAATGAAATTTTTAAATGCCTAGTCCTTTCGCTGTGCCATCGAAACCCAATAGTGTATCAGAGCCTACCTTGATTTATATAATCAAAGGTTAAATTATTATCTTGATTGTGATCAAGCATGAATTTTTGGTTTGGTTTAAGTTGGGTCAAGGGTTAAATCTGATTGAACATCTAAATCCTAGCATGTCTTAAAAATATATTTTAAATGTAAAATGCATGATGTATGTATAAAATTTTTTTTAGTAGCTTAGTATTCGAATTGGGATTCATCATCAAGCCGTCCGATTATAAGAGTAAGTAAGGTTCAGAGACTATCTCTTCCTATTTCATAGGATACTCTTATGGCGTGTAGGGATGCCACTGTGATATCCTAAGAAGAAGAATCATGAAAAGAGTACTTTATATTCATGCATGTTATTAAAACTTCATACATATGTGATATGCTTGAGATGCTTAGTTACAGTTATGATATATGATTATATTTTCATATCTTAGAGATATGATATGATGTCATGATTAGTTGTTATGATTGTTAAGATACAACTATAATAGTGCATCATTGTGATTGATTAAATTAGGATGTACTTAAGATCATTAAAGCCCTCATAAAAATTATATTAAGTCGTAGTATTATGAATCAGTATCTGACTTATTTCTTGAATTGATTAGTCAATTGGTGTCTAAGGAGTGTTTCAAAAAGAAGTGTGATGGTTATTTAATTGGTTCTGTTACTAGCCTGGCCAATTTTATTGGTGTCTAAAAAAAGCAATGGGGGACCCCCACCAATCTTAACACTTTTCTAGTCAATTGAATTAGTTTGAATCTTGAATAAAGGTAGCTCAGTATTTTGAACACTACATATGCCTTCCTTCATGCCTAGTCAATATCCTATCAAAAACTATAGTAGGTTTGTTATGATATCCATAAGGCTTGCTGTGGGGATTGATGTGGATTTATCTTGGTGCATATTAGATACTTTATGATATATTTTAGATATGTTGCTTTGTTGTGATATCCACAAGGGTAGTATTTTTCAGATATGGCTGTATAAAAATGAAGGGTCTAACTTAACTAAAAATACTATAGTTTGTTATGATATCCACAAGACTATAAGTATTTTTAGAGGCAAAAATTATGTTGAGAGTTGCATGAGATGCAATTAGATAGATTTTTCTATCTTTGAACTCATTGAGATTTGTTGTGATATCCATAAGGCTTCATTGATAGATTAGGATCTCAACCCCATTAAGAACCAGCTTAGGGTTTCTCGTTTACTATAGGAGAGGGCTATTGTATTCGATAAAATAGTGAGACATAACTAGTATAAAAGACCTCATCTAGTTATGCGTGTCAAACATGAGAGGTCTATTTATACTATTGTTCTTTATTTATGTAGATTTAAGTCTATATTGTGGCTTCTTTATTTTCACTGCATGAAACCATGAATAAAAATATATTGACCAATCCCAACAATGTGGATTGGTTGAGGAACTTGCAAAATAAGTTCATATTGGAGATGAACTCTGATATTCTAGATATTCCTAACCTTGGGTTAGTTAGTAATAATAAGAAGGCAAAAGAAGTCCCCGTGAATATTATTTATGGTAAATTTGGATATTTGGAGAATAATTACAAGCATTATCTTGCAAGTTTGAAGCAGGGTGCAAGTACAGTACCAAAAGGTGTGTATATGATGCAGTCTTTTTTTTATTGAGTGGCTTAGACTTTGATACTTGGGTATTAGATACCACCTGTGAATCGCATATTTGTAATTTGTTATAGCGACTACAGAATATCAAAGGTCTAAAAAGAGGTGACCTCGAACTTTATGATGCAAGTGGAGAGTCTATTAGCGCAGAAGCTATGGGAACCTGTATGCTTGATTTACCTTCGGACAAAATTTTAGAGTTGAAAGATTATTATTACATACCAAAAATCATTAGAAATATTATTTCTATACCTTTGTTATTAAAACAAGATTATGAAATAAGGCTAATGAAACATAAATACTTCATTTTCTTTTCTAATAAATTTTATGGCAGTAGTTATATTGATAACAATCTTTTAATTCTTATACTCAATGAAAATATTTTTCATATTGAAAGAAATATGAAAAGAAAGAGAGAAGATGTGAATATCACATATCTCTGGTATTATCATCTTGGTCAGATTAGTGAGTCAAGGATAAACAAGTTACATAAAGAAGAATTCTTTGACCCATATGATTATGAATTATTGAAAATTTATGAATCTTATCTCATGAGTAAGATGACCAAGACTCTATTTTCTGGACATGGAGAGAGGGCGAATGAGTTGTTAGTCCTAGTACATGCAGATGTATGTGGACCGAAGATAACTTAGGTCAAAGAAGGGTACTTTTATTTTATTATCTTTGCAGATGATTTATCAAGGTTTGGATATGTGTATCTTATGAAACATAAATCCAAAGCCATTGATAAGTTCAAGAAGTATCAATGTATAGTCGAGAAATAAACTAAAAAATATATTAAGGTTCTTCGATCTGATCGAAGAGGAGAATACTTATCCAGTGAATTTTTGATCATCTTAAAAGTAAAGGTATTCTCTCTAAATGGATCCCTCCTTATACACCTCAGTTGAATGGTATAGCAGATAGGAGAAATCGTACTTTGATGAATATAGTGTGGTCCATGATGTGCTTCACTGATCTCCCAATATCTTTCTGGAGATATGTCCTAGAGACTGCCACATATATTTTAAACAGGGTACCTTCAAAGTCTGTTGCAAGCACACCATATGAGATATGGAAGGGAAGGAAGCCTAATCTTAAATATTTTAAGATTTAGGACTGTCTTGCTTATATCAAAAATATTTTTGGACATAAGCTTAGTACTAGATCAGACAAATATAAGTTTGTAGGGTATCCTAAGGAAACTAATGAATACTACTACTATCCTACTGAACAAAAGGTATTTGTTAGTAGGCACATCATTTTCTTGAAAAATAAATTCATCCAAGAAGGAAGAAGTGGCAGGAATATTGAACTTACGAAAGTTCAGAATCTACAAACCGATCTAGAAATTTCTGTGGTTGAACCATAAAAAGATCCTCAATCAAAAGTACCTAAGGATGAGGTACATCCACAATACACACCTCCTCTCCGAAGGTTAGATAGAATGCATCAAGCACCTCTGAGATATGGTTTTATCATTAAGAATGATAATTCGATCAACATCATTCAGGATGATGATCCACTGACCTATTTGAAAGTTGTCATGAGTAGAGATACATATAGATGGCTGAAAGCCATAAAATCTGAGATGGACTCAATGTACACCAAGTATGGACCTTGGTTGATGCACCTGAGGGTGTGACCCCAATAGGGTGCAAGTGGGTCTTCAAGAAGAAGATCAAAGCAGATGGCCAAGTAGAAACGTACAAAGCTAGGTTGGTGGTGAAGGGTTTCAGACAAAGGCAAAAAATTGACTATGATGAAATCTTCTCACCAGTGGCTATGATCAAGTCCATCAAGATTTTGCTTGCTATAGTGGCATATTATGATTATGAGATCTGGTAGATGGATGTCAAGATCATTTTTCTCAATGATAATCTTGAGAAAGAGATCTATATGACTCAACTAGAGGGATTTATCTCAAGTGGGAGTGCAAATCAAGTGTGCAAGCTAAAGAGATCCATTTATGGATTGAAGCAGGCTTCGAGGAGCTGGAACATCCGATTTGATATGATAGTCAAAGAGTTTGGCTTTATTAAAAATTATGATAAATCATATGTGTATAAGAAGATAAGTGGGAGTGCTGTTATCTTCTTGGTTCTGTATATCGATGACATACTGCTCATTTGGAATGATATCCTAATGATGCAATCGGTCAAGACTTGACTATCAAATAAATTTTTCATAAAAGACTTGGGTGAAGCATCCTATATACTGGATATAAAGATCTATAGAGATAGATCTAAAAGAGTGTTAGGCTTATCCCAGTCACGGTATATAGATCTTATATTAAAGAGGTTTAATATGGAGGCAAGTAAGAGAAGTTACCTACCTACAAGTCATAATATATGTCTCTCTAAGAAAATATATTCTAAGGCACTAGAAGAGAGAAAGAGGATGAATGAAATCCCTTATGCTTCGGCTATGGGATCAATTATGTATGCCATGCTGTGTACCAAGCCTGATGTAGCTTATGCTTTGGGCATAGCTAGCAGATTTCAGGCTGATTCAGGAGAAAATCATTAAAAAGCTATGAAAAATATTCTGAAGTATCTAAAAAGGACTAAGGATGTTTTTCTCATACATGGTGGAGGATCAAAGTTGAAACTAGAGGGATATACATATTTTAGTTTTCAATCTGATCTGGATGATAGCAAGTCAATATCAAGGTATATGTTTACCCTAAATAGTTGGGCAATGAGTTGGAAGAGTTTCAAGTAGCAGACAGTAGCTGACTCAATTATTGAAGCAGAGTACATTGCTGCTAGTGAAGCCATTAAGGAAGCTATCTGGATGAAAAATTCATCATGGAATTAGAAATTATTCTCAAGATTGAAGAACCAGTGTCACTCTATTATGATAACACTGGGCCTGTTATTCAATCTAAAGAATCTAGATCTCATCATAGATCCAAGCACATCCTCAGATGCTTCCACCTCGTTCGAGAAATTATAGATGACAAGATGTTATTCTAGAATGAGTTGACACAAAGAATAATATAGCAAACCCATTCACTAAGGCCATACCATAGTAGCTATTGGATCGCCATCTTGATTGTATAGGATACAAAGGTGATTGACTTTAGTGCAAGTGGGAGATTGAAAGAAGAGTACCCTATAAGCCAATCACAAGTTGTTGTGATGGAATTTTTCTTTTTAATTTTTAATTCATGTAATGATATTTATTATTTGAGGTATTGATTCATCATTTTTGCTACATCTTATAATGTTTAAGATTATGATAAACCCCAAAGATTAGGACAATAATTTTTAGAAGACATGATTAGGTCATGCTAGTGAGACCTAAAATCCTAAAATCTTAATCTTAAATATTTCTGATCGTAGGAATATTGATTCGGAGATCAATATTTCGGATAGACTGGCACATCCTATGTATGATCGATGGAGAGGGTGGCAGATCTTACCAGCCACTTGTGCATGGGATACTAATACAAGGATGTGGGTGCTCATTTGAAAAATGATTTCACTGAATTGACTTGATGAAAGAGAACATCTTATGGAAGCCTTACTTGCATGTCAAAGATGGTTCTCTAAGTGAGAGTTATGCAAGTGATCCTTAGATCTGAGACCACCATGAAATTTTATGCACATGAACCCATATTTTGGTTCATATCTAGGCATGGTATTAAGATATGTACAGGATGTTCTGGATATGGTGGAGTGTGTATGGAGGTTATGAGTAGGTCAACATGGAATCGATTACTCCTAGTAAGAGGAGATCGCATCCTGTGAATTCTCATTCCTAGATGACTCGAAAAAAATCTTTTGACCAAAAGTAGAAATAAGATTAGAAAGAATTTTTAATGCTTCTTTATTGAAGTCATCATTAGTTAATTGAGAATTGATATGAATATGTATTTGAGTTTGATATGGTTCCATACTCATGAACATATTTAGGGTGCAGTGGAATGATCGAAGGATTGAATTACATGGTAACTTATCACTGAATGGTATATTTGATATTTTTATCAAATTTTATATCTTTTGGATAGTTATGATATATTGCTAGATATTAATCTTGACTTGTAGGTTTGATCGAATTAAAGAGTTTAATTCATCGTCAATTAGAAAGGATTCTAATTGTTGAACTCGAGTTAGCTTGATTGGACCTAATCGATTAGATTGAAATCTAATCAAATTTGGTCAACTTGCATCCAAATACTATTGGCTAGATGTGGAACCCATGGTCACACCATATGGAATTTGGCTAAGGACCCTTTTGAAAAGGTTGATTGGAATTTGGATTCAATCAGGGTTTCGATAAGTATGCTAGCACATATGGAAACCTTACTCCTTTGGAGATCAATTTGGTCTCATCTCTTGCTAATTAGCTAGCCCAATTTGATGGACATTTGGGTCAAGTCATGCCACCTAGAAGCAATATAAATTGGGGCATCAAATCTCAAATTAATGCCATGTATGAAGAGTCCAAGTTATGGTGGACTCTTGGCGCAAAGCAGGTTTTGCACATGCATGTTGGCGTGAGCAGAAGAAAAGAGTCTTCTGGCATGGGATTAAGATGGTGTGATAACTCATATCACTTTCTATCCTTTAATTCACATCTTAAAGCATGAGATAGATTTTTTCTAAAATTTTTGGGGTGGAGAAAAATTGAAAAGGAGAAGGATCTCTCACGCACACGTGCAGAAGTGTCACATCTCTTTGCATTTTGGAGAGTGCTTCTCCTAATCAGATGCTTTGAATTAGATAATTATTTTAATAATGTTCTAATTTGATAAGCTATTTTTAGTAATTTTTTTAAAATTTTTCCAGACTTATCAGATGCCAAACAGGCATTGGAAACTTCCTTACGTGCACGCACATGCGGCGATTAGCACTTGCATGAAGAGGTGTGAGGATAGCATCCTTCTTGAGAATTTTATCACCATTTTAGATTTTCTAATATTAGCATTGAATCCCC